>NW_022631030.1:14711461-15002197 GCF_010015895.1 Lontra canadensis | reverse complement strand
AAAAAAAAAAAAAAAAAAAGAAGGCATCACAGTCATAGAAATGATACAGGCTGCACCTAGAGTTCAGGTTAAGTAGGATTCTGGGAAAAGATGAAACTTGAATTTGGAGGTAGGGTCATCAAGTGACTTGAGGCCAGTCTCTTGGACCTGTGTCCACAGTCTGAACTAGGTAGCTGAATATCCTGTCTATGATGGAGTCACTGTAATCACTTAGCCCATGCTCTCATCATTTAGATACCCTCTGGAGCAGATCCTCCCTCCAATCGTTATCCTTCACCTAATTAATAGCATGAGTAATAAACAGCCACCTGTTATTCACAGACAGGTGTATACCCTTGTCAAAGGTCTTGGCTAAATCATCTGGATTGTCTCTAATAACAATGTTAATGACCCTCTGCATTAGCTTCAGGTTGTAAAATATCTTTCCTTGATGTTTGTTCAATATTTTCATAAGAATTAGAAATATCTATTAGAGACTCTAAGATACTAAAGGGCTCCTGGAACATGGTGCTATAATTCACAGTGGGGACTCAGCTAAAACCACACTACTTGGACCCCTGCTTTATCACTGACCAGAAAAAAAGAAACGCAGTCCTGAGACTGTCTAGAATTTTTCTCCCAAGGAATATATACACATTCATAACTGGAAATCATGGATTTCTAAGTAGATTTGTGTAGTTCACTAACTTCCTAAACAGAATAGTCACAATGTGTAGGTGAGTTTTGCAGCCAAACTGCCTACTCTGATACTGAATTGTATATTTTATCAATATGTAAATATGCAGGAGAACAATTATAAGAATCATAAGAATGATTTAACTGATCAGTAATGTGGATAAACCAATGGGAGACATTAAAAATAGCCAGGCGCATACCCAGGAAGTATTAAAGAACAAATAAAGGTCATTTCTTTTTTTCTTTTTTTTAAGATTTTATTTATTTATTTGACAGAGATCACAAGCAGGCAGAGAGGCAGACAGAAAGAGAGGAGGAAGCAGGCTCCCTGCTGAGCAGAGAGCCCAATGCAGGGCTCGATCCCATGACCCAAGCCGAAAGCAGAGGCTTTAACCCACTGAGCCACCCAGGTACCCCGGTCATTTCTTTTATAAAAGAATGTGTTCCCTATTAATAAGCTTAGTGGTCCTGAGGTTATGAGGGATCCAGGAAAATGAGCAGAAAGGATACCCCCTGGAGAAAATGAACAAATATCTTCTGCTTGTTCATTTGAAATCTTTTTGAACTTAAGAGTGAACTTAAGTCATATTTGGACAATTCAGAAGGCAGAAACTTTGAGTTCTAGTTCTTGTTTTCATTTGGTCCAAATTTCTCATATCAATTAATGCTATTTTAAATAGCTGTCATATCTATGTTAATGTGTGGAATTTGTACATTCTCTAGCCTATGGACTGGAAGCTAGGCTTGATGTCCTTCCCCTCCTCTAGCCCAGATGTTTCAACCCATATTCTGTATTTTTAAACTGTCTGGGATTGTCTTCTATCACCCAATGTTATCTAATGTAAAATAGAATTCATAATATGCTCTTCCTCCTCCCCTATGTGTCTACATTCCAAATATCTCAGGCCAACTGTGTTATCAGATGTCAGATGCTACACGAAGTCTAGAAACTTTTTTGCAATTTATGATCCATCCTTCTCCTATTTTCTTGAATCTAACTTATTACTTGGAAATCATTATTTTTCTGAATTCTCCATCACAGTTACTCTCCACGCCCCCCATTCCCAACATTCATTCACTTTATCACTCATTTAATAAATACTTTGCGGGCATCTATGAAGTTCTAGATCTCAGTCAGCACCTTCGAAGGGCTGGACCCTATGAATGGGAGTCAGAAAATAGCTTTGTAGTTTGAAACCCTGTCTTTTTGTTTTAGCTCCTTCTCTGGTTGAATTGATGTGATCTATTTCTATTCCAGTTGGCTGCCACAGAGTAAAGTGAACTACTCTGCAAAAAAGATAACATTATCCAGAGTCTAATTCTTCATACTCAACGTCTAGAATTTTTAAAAATTACTAGACATATTAAAAGACACAAGCAAAAGTAAAAGAGATGGTAGAAAACAATCACAGGTGACACAGACTTGGGTTTACAGAGATGGACTTTAAATAACTATAATTAAATATGTTCAAGAAAATGGATGACAGGATAGAGAATTTCACCAGAAAATGCAACATATGTAATCATGTCAAACAGAAATTCTTGAACTGGAAAAAAAAGACCCTGAAATTATAAATCCCACAGATGGACTTCACAGCAGATTGGCTCTAACTAACTTTATGAGGCCAACATAACTTTTTACAGAATATGACAAAAACATTGTAGAAAAAATGAAAAGTGCAAACCATTTTTTTCAAAATCACAGTTTCAAAAATTCAAAACAAAATAATATAATTCAGCACATATGTATATTAATTAAAAATATCATTTCATTAGATGCAGAATATTTGATGACATTCAACAATTTTTTACGTAAAATTTAAGGAACTCTTATCAAAATAGAAATAACATTTCTTAATTTTATAATTATTATCAACAACAACAAAACTACAGCCGTAATACTTAGTAAAATTTTGAAGACTTTTCTTTGAGACTAAGAACAATAACTACTATTACTATCTTTATGCTACATAATAGTGGACATAATAGCCTATACAATATACAATAAGGCCCAAAAATAAAGGATTATCATGATTAGAAAGAAAGAAATAAGGCCATCATTATTCACATTATTCAACTGTTGATGGTATGATTATGAGCCTAGAAAAATTTATTTTTCAGTTCCCACACTTTCTGAGCCTAGAAAATTTTAAATAACTTATGGAAAATAACTATTATAATTAATAAGTAGATTTAGTAAGATTCTTGGATATAATTAGAGTTTTATAATTATATAAAAATCAATTATATTTCTATCTACTACAAACAATGAGATTATGAAAATTATAAAACCAATCTTGTTTACAACTTTATATACCATCAAACATGAAGGAATAAACTTAACCAAACAGGTAGAACATGCATACACAGAAAACTACAAATTACTACTGAGAAAATTTAAAGAAATCCTAAATAAAAAAAATATTATGTTTATAGACCAATAATTCAATAATTAAAAATTGTGAAATACTAATTCTTCTCTTATACATACATAGATTCCAGGTAATCTGAATCAATATGCCAACAGTATCTTTTGGTGGAAAATGGCCAATTAATACCAAAATGATCAAAATAAAAAGATCTAAAAATAACCAAGGCTATCTGGAAGAATAAGAAAAAATTTGGAAAACTTGAATTGCTAGATATCATGACTCATTGTAATATAACTTTTTAAAAAAACTACACTAATTGAGAAAGTATAGTATTGTGCAGTAACAGGATAAGGAACCCAGAAGGAAAGCCACTAAAGTCGTTTGGCTTATGACAAAGGTAATACTCTGGTGGATGAAGAAAAGACAAGCTATTCAAAAAATGGTATTGAATAAATTTAATATTGATGTTGGAAAAATAAAACTTTACCAACTTTTTCACACTATATACAAAAGCAAATTTCAAATTGATTTTAGTTCCTAATATAAAAGAAAAATAAGACTGCTAAAAGTTAGAAAGAACACTATTTATACTATTAAATTGATTTAGGGAGATTTTTGACAAGGACATAAACAATATCAATCAAGAGAAAATGATTGATTAAAACAGACTTTGTTAAAACTAAAAATTTGTTTTCACAGTTATGAAAGTAAAAATCTCAAGTCTTAGAGTGGAAGGAGATATTTGCAATATATCTAACTGACAAAGGAGTGGACTCATATCCAGAATACATAAGTAATAGTTTTAAATCAATAAGAGGAAAATAAACACAAAATGTCATGTAAAAATGGGCAAAAGATTTGAACAGGCATTTCACAAAATGTTGTATATAAATGGCCAAAAATCACATAAAAAATATCCAATTTTTTTAGCCATCAGAATACTGAATTTTAGAATACTGAAATATTACCACATTGCTTCCATTGAAATGACAGATAATACAAGGGTTGTTGAAGGAATAGAGCAACTAGAACTGGCATTCAGGATTTGTGGGAGTCTAAGTTGTTATAAAATTTTTTTGGAAAATTGTTTTTCAGTATTTCCTGAAGGTGAATATGTGACCGAGAAATTCCACTCCTAAGTAAATCCCCAGTAGAAAAGTGTACGTATGGGGTGCCTAGGTGGCTCAGCTGGTTAAGTGGCTGCCTTCAGCTCGGGTCATGATCTCTCAGGCTCCTGGGATAATCCCCTGCTCAGCAGGGATCCTGTTTCTCCCTCTCCCTCTGTGATCTCTCTCCCTCTTTCTCTCTTTCAAAGAAGTAAATATTCTTTTTTAATGTGTATGTATATGCAACAAAAGTACACATGATAGCTTTCATGACAACACCATTGACAGTAGACACAACTGCAAATAACTCAAACATTTACTAACACTACAATATTTAAATTATGATATGTCCATGGAATGGAATCCTACACAACAATGATAAACAAACTGTTGCTATATGCAAACAATTGAGCACTAGAAAGCAGATACAAAAGTGGGCACGACATATAAATCCATTTCTGGAGACTGAGCAAAACAAACTGATGGTGGTAAAAGGACAAAGGTCACTTCTGGAGATCAGCTGGGTAAATAGGAGGGGTTTGAGAAGAGTTCTGTGGTATTGGTAATATCCTATTCCCCACCCCCCAGGTGGCGATTTAATGGAAGTTTTGACTTTATAAAAGTTAATTTATGTGTACACTTTTTATTTGAGCACTTTTCTTGATAGTTATACTTGAATTTCAGAATTCCTTAAAAGATGACTTTTAAAAAGAAGAAAATAATTGACAGTGTCTATCTACAATGTTAACAAGTTAAATAAACTGAAGACAGTAAGTGAATATCATATTTTTAAAAATGGATGTTATTGACAATCTTGACAAGAACAATTTTAGTTTCCTCATATTAACTACAACAATCTTCAACTTCTTTTTTTAATTGCAGTAACCTTAGAGCTCCTCCTGACTTGAATATTTCCCTGATTTTAATTCACCAAGAATTTTTATGCTAGACAATCCTCATTAAAGACTTCTTTGCATCATGTGATTTCCTTAGGAATGTAATGGTTTTCTATTTTCAACCTTACCATGTCCACATTCCTCCTCTTAACATTAAGATTCCTCCATCGCTTATTTCTCTCTCCTTGAAAACTTACTTTTGATTAGCTGTCATGAGTTTTTCACCTTAGTCTGGCTGATTTCTTTACCAAATCCAGTAAGTTTTATTTTCATTATCATCCACATTTCTTTATGACCTTTATTATTATTCATGCATTTATACCCAACATTAAAGTTCTCTTCTGCCACTGTAAACTACTGCAAAAATACTAGAATGACTTGCCATTGTAGATGAAGTTTCCAATATCCATGCCTACTGGAGAAAAGAATTCTATTGCACAGAGATCTTAGAACAGAAGATTTCATGAGAAAGAAGTCAGAAAACTTAAAACTACTCAAATTCAGCCACAGAAAGAGTTAGTTACTTACCAGCTCTGAACCTATGATATATATGACAAGGTTAACGGGGGACAATTTTGATCTCAAAAAGGATCCCTGTGAGTACTTGCTTTTTGTTTTTGAAAGTTATGGAGCCTTTAAAATGAAGTTTTGAGGGAAAGATTATGGTATCTTTGGAAGATAATATTATCAGCCTCTTGTTCACCCAAGTGCTGAGACCTCTTTGGCTCACTGTTCTCCTCTTCTTACCCTTATTACTTGTCAAACCTCCATGATTCTAACCTAATTAAATCTCTTGCACCAAACTCCCTCTTTTTTGACTCTATTGTCTTCGAGTTGGTTTAGATCCTCACGTCTTGCGTACACCATTGAAGCAAATTCATAACTGAATCCTCTCTTCCATGTATTCCAGGTTCTAGAATACTAGAAGAATCTAAGTGAAAATAGTCCTCCAAAAACTCCATAGGTCCTATATTGCCTACAGAATAATACCAGTAATAGAGCATCCCAGGTCCTATGTGAACAGCACCAGTTCATTCTTCTAGCTTTGCCTCCCATGATGGCATTCTAACTGCGGACTTCCCCAAATACCCTACACAAGATTACCTCCCTTACCTTTGCTCATGCTGTCTCTTCCCCTTAAGCTTCCTTAATTACCTCTACACTTATCCATTCCCTTTTATGTCTATGAAACTCCTGGCAAACCCTCAAGGGTTTATTAAAATTCTGTTCTCCAAAACTCTTCTCAGATCTCTACTCCATATTCATTTGACTTTCTTCCTCCCATTTACCCATGAACTCTGATCATGGTTTTATTTAAGCATCTATCATGGTCTGGATTATATCACAGGTACTTACATGTGTTCACCTACCACTCTAGGAACACATGGTGTCTTAATTACCTTCAACTTCACACTTCTTTCTCCATTATGCTTGATCTGGAAGGTATCAGTTGGTTGTTAATTGGGTTGTCTCTTCATGCAATAGCCATAATCATCATTTTCATATTCTGGGGTATCTGTTACATGGATTACACCATTTGATTTTCAAAACAACCACATAGAATGGTATTATGCTATATAAAAAGTAAACCCATCTAGGAGTCAAAGAACCTGGATCTGAGGCCCATTAATTTTGTGTGTGTGAGTCTAACTTCGAGGGGCAAGTCATATCTTGTTTCTGGTTCTTCATGCCCTGAGCATTAAAAAGAAGGGATTGGACTAGCTCAGCATTTCCAAAAGCATGTTCCATGGAGCACCAGTTCTGCCTGATACTCTCTCCAGCAGAAATGACTCTATGGTCAAATAAAGTGGGCAAATATCAAATAATATGTTCCCCTTGCAGACATTTGCACTATACTAGGTTTTCAAATTGCAGGTCATGAACAATTTAATAAATAGGACATGAAATTAAGTGGGTCACAATGAATATTTCTCAGAATAAACTGGAATACAAGACACCAGAGGCCATTACATATAGAAAAGGTCAATATTGCTTCATGAAATTCCTATTTAAGTTGTATATGACTGTGTGTATGCATACATGTGTGTACACATGTGTCTTTTTTATTGATGGTTTTAGCCAAACATGCTTTAGAAGCATTGTACTATATACTAACATATAAAAAGTTCTAAATTATCTTGCAGTAAACTGCCCATTTAATTCTTTTTTCCCAATCTTTCTCAACTTTAAATATTACCCACCTGACTCTATGCGCATTCCTGGAAGTCCACACTCCTCCCGCACACTGTAGACATGGCTTTCCCCTGCTTGACCTGGGCTGTGACTCCCCACTCTGTCCCTTCTGGCACAACAGAGTCAATAAATAAAGAGACGTCAACTGCTGTAGTAGTCTGGAAGAGAACCTTGGAGTAGAATTGTACACAAATTTTGGAGTGGAATCACAGTGACGCAGCTTCATATATTTTCAAGCATTTGACATAGTTGTCCTTCTACATCTGCCTTGGACTGATGCTCAGAACCTCCTATTTCTCTTTTGCTTCAGCCCCAAAGTGCACAAACCCATTTCTCTTGATTCCCTTGGCACCTGAGAAGTATAGTTTATCCTTTCTATGGCAAAAGCCCACCCCCAATCTCAGGTTAAATTGTATTTCCACTTTGAAATCACTCAAGGCCCAACTCTGTGGGATCACTAAGTTTTCACTACAGATTACCCTGAATTAGATTTCCCTCTAGAGCCCAGCCCAGAATAAAGTGTCAAATGAAGTTTCTCTCCAGTAGCACTCTTCTCACCATGCCCTGTGCACCTCTCTACTTATCCACATTCTATCCTTTATCTCAAACAAGTTAGGTGTGCATGAGTGTGTTTTCAGAAGTCCACCAGTAGATCTTTAGAGGGGTACACTTTTCCAGATTAATGTCCTCTCAAGTCAAATTTTAGTAAAATCAACTTAGTTTGGTTCAGAGGGATTAAAGAATTTTAGAATGTTAGTTGACAGTTTCTTCTAGAACAGTAATGATTGGAATGAATGACTCAGATCATGTATAATACCCATGCGTTAGTTAAAACAATAAGAGAAGGCTAATATATTTAAAGAAAAAAATGATAAAAGGGTATGATGTTTTCTTCTGAGACAAACAGCTTCCAAAGATAGGTGTATTAGTCAGAGCTCTCCAAAGAAATAGAACCAATAGGACGTGTGTGTGTGTGTGTGTGTGTGTGTGTGTGTGTCTACAGAAGAGATATATTTCTTGTGATTATGGAGGTTGAGAAGTCCCAAAATACGTAGTCAGCAAGATGGAGACCCAGGAGAGAAAATGGTATAAGCTCCCATTGGAAGGCAGGAAAAAGCCAATGTCCCAGGTCAATAGTCATGCGGGAGGAATCCCTGCTTATTTGCAGAAGGCTTAGTCTTTTGTTCTATTTAGGCCTTAATTGATTGGTGAGGCCCACCCACCTTAGGGAGGACAACCTGCTTTACTGGATCTACAGATTTAAATGTTAATCAAACCCCAAAACACCCTTATACAAAGAGCCAGAATAAAGTTTGATCAAATGTCCTGGCACCACATAGCCCAGCCATGTTGACATATAAAATTAACTATCACAAAAGGGTTATTGGAACTATCATTGGCTTTTTCATTCAAAACACAGAGGACAAGTAACATGGTCAGGACAGTGGGTGAAGAGGAGCATGTGAAATTAATTGACCAGAGGATAAGCAGTGATGGGAGAGAGAGAGGAGCAGTCAGAGATGGTAGCCTTCACACTACAACTAATGCTGTTCCTAAAGGGGTCAGTTGGCTAGTAGTTGCTATTGTCACTGTGGCTAGGCTGGACAGCACAATCAGAAAAACATATAGCCAAGGATGCGAATAACCACAGAAACGTGCAGGCAGAGTAGAGACTCTTAAAGATCCAGAAACCAAATCCTAAGTTTAGGAGACAAATGACTGAAGGGAGTATTATGGACTACATGTTTGTGTCTCCCCAGGATTCATGTATTGAAACTTTAACCCCCCACTGGGATGGTGTTAGGCCTATGAGGCCTTTAGGGGTAATTTAGATAAGCTCATGAGGATAGAGCCCTCATGATGGGATTAGTGCCATTATAAGAAGAGAAAGAGACCAGAGCTTCTTCTCTCCACTATGTGAGAATACAGGAAGATGACCTGTCTGAAAACCAAAAAGTGATCTCTCACCAGACAGCAGATCTGCAGGTATCTTGATCTTGGACCTCCCAACCTGTAGAACTGTTAGCTCCCGAGTCTATGATATTTCATTACAGCAGTGTGAACTCACTAAAACAGGGAGATCCCTCTTTGGAAAGTAGGTGCAAATGACCCACCAAAAAATGTCATGCAGATTAGTATAGCTCGGGTATTAGGGAAGCTCGGGGAAGCCACAACCAACATGCATCGATGATATACATCGAATATCAAGTACGGCAGATTGAAGCAGTATTACTTCTCCTTCCTAACAAGACAGAAGCAGATGTCTCATATCCGCAGTGCCGTGTCATGTGCAGATGTACACATGCAAAAATACAGAAACAGCTGGGAAAAAAAAATTAATAATGCCATAACACTAGCAGCTGTGGCTTTTAAGAGAAAAATGGTAAAAACAATATAAATTGAACTTAAATAAACAGAGAGCAGTATTGTGGTACACTGGTAGCCAATGTGCTCTAGATAAATGATTATCACATAAGATGATGACCAGCCTGCAGGGATGAATGTGGAGCCTGAGGGGAAGCCTGTGAAGACTGGGACCAACTCTGAGATTTTGCCTGTAGCTGTCTGTAGCTGCAAGAATGTGTTAATCCCTTTGTGAGATGGCATCATTCCTGTGTTATAAATATTTCAATTATTGATCTAGGTAGCTTGGTTAACTATTTAATAAACCTCTGTATAATTCAGTCATCATCTTATATGAGCTTTGTTCAATTCCTTAGCTTCCAAATCTCCCATTATATAATCAATGTATTGATGGGTTACATAGTGTTGGTGCCAAAGTCACCCAGACAATGCCCCTCCACCCTTGTAGAAACACTCTTGCAACTCACGGTTCTTGACTTGTGTATCAGTTAGTTTTTGCTGCATAACAAATCACCCCCAAACCATGGCTTTAAACACCAAATGTGTATAATTTTTTTACAAGCTCTGGTGGGTTCCCTAGGTAGTTCTTGTCTGGAATTGTCTGGTTGATCATTGTGATCAGTTAATGGCTCCGCTAGGGCTATACAGACTAGGATGGCTTTCCTTTCTTACTGACGGATATTGTCTAGGGGAGTTGTGGAGGGGGCAATAAAGATGACTTATTCACTTGTCTCTTCTTACCCAACAGCCTTTCCTGAGCTCCTTCACACGGAAGTGATCACCGGACTCATCAGAGCAGTGAAAAAGGAGGGCAAGCCACAAAACACAAGCAATTTTCAAGCCCTTGCTTATGTGACATTTGCTAGTGTCTCATTGACCAACACAAGTTGCCTGGGCAAACCCAGAGTCAGGGCAGGAGAAGATAAAACAACAGAAATTGCTGCTGCCATGTTATAAATAGGACACTACAGCTGGGTATTGCCAGCGAGACCTGCTTCTCGATTAGCATAGCTGCTGCCACAGTGAACTCAGTTATGGCAGGTCCCAACGATCCTTTATATGAATTTGCAGCTATGGATTATGTGCACCACATATGACCTGTCATGTCTGATATGTTGTCACTCCTACATGACACAAGGGTAACCACCACAAATGCACAGTAATTCCACACACTTGAGTATAGCCCCATAACCTACAAACGAGGCCCCTTTTCAGCTAGATAATAATGATCACGTGCAAACTTCTATCCAAAGTTTTGCTTGCTGCTTCATGCCCTTTGATGACTCAGGAGAATGTGGGTAATGTACATAAGGTAAGGAAGACTTAATATGCAAAATTCCAAACCCACAGAACAGATAAATTAGGGAGTAGAGAGTGAGTCATCCCATCACAATAGGCTTCTTCACTCTTACATCAAGATTCTTTAAAATAGCCAGCTCCCCAAGGGCCCCTAAAATAAAACTCATCACCAAACTTTACATCTGAATTCCCGGGACAACACCCACAGGTTACAATAAGAGATTTCCATATTGATTATTCTATGCTTGCTTGGCCTTTGCTTGACTTAACCTCTGCCTGCCTGAAAGGGTCAGTAAAGACTGCGTCGTACTTGAAAAAGTATACAAATCAAACCAGCAATACCATGCCCAGAGGACATCTATAAAGCTCATACCATTACATGATTTCAGACACGTGAGCATTTCATCTCCTATTACAGTCTTGTGGAAACTGAACCTACTTCCCTTCCCAGAAGGAGAGAATTGAGTTCAACCATCAGCCTTCATTGGTCAAGTGGGTGGGGGAGGGGTGGCGTCCATCAGGTAGAGCAAGGGCCAAACTGGAGTGGAAATCCCTGCACTTCCCAGGGCACTGTCTCAAGTGTCCAGCCCCCCACCCCACACATGCCACCTGCTTCCTCCTCTCCCGCTGGCTCCCACCTTTGCCATGATTCATTTTCTTCTCTTGACTGACACAGCCTTTAAAGAGCAAGCATCGCCATCCCCTTGCTGTGTGTTCAAGCATGGCAATGCAGGGGGCCTGGAATCCATTAACGGGAAGAATGGCGGTTCCTGGTCCTCCACCTCACAGCCCCTGCTCCGTGCTGCCCTCCGTTCTCTTCCACTGGGGCCGTTGGAAGCTAGCAGGTTAGGTAACATCCTAGAGAAGGCTCCTATTTAAAACCCTGATAGGTGACAGCCCAGATGACAAACAGCCTTCAGTCTGTCAAGGGAACATCCCCAAAGCATCTGCCTTGACTGGGCTATTTTCTTTCTTGTAGTTCAGCAGGGCTGCGCTTGGCTATTCACACCCTTCCAGGGGATGGGAGCTGCTGTGTCTCAGCAAGGGGCTGTCAAATTGTCCCACTTTTCCTGCCTAATTCATACAGGGGTATCCATATTTATATTGATCTGGGCACATGAATGGCATACTCATGCTAGGCACCAGCTCGGCAGAGAAGATCCAAAGCAACTTGGCACTCACTAAAAATTTCAAGTTACTCACAAAACACATATATTTAGCCTTGTCACTGATGCGATTTGTTTCCCCACTATAAACAGAAATCACATCCGGGACTGAATATATATGTGAGATAGACACACACACACACACACACACACACACAGAGCATATAATTATATGTAGTTTCTTTAGTATGTTAACTTTTTAGAAATCCTGTCCACTGTTTAGTCTGTCAATTTCCTACTGCCGCTCGCCTATAAATTAAATGCTTGTAGCTTCCATTGTCAATACGCCCCCTTAGAGCTCTCTTCTAAGCCCATACACAGATGTAGCTCTAAAAAAACGCAAACCATGGAGGGAACAAAACATTACACTGACTGTCCCAAGCAGCCTGTCGCATCACAAATTCACGAGGGCCAAGACGGAATCTGCGTATTTCCCCATTACTGAACTCTCCTATTTTTACTTTTGTGGCAAAAACGTAAGCTGGGCCATTTGAGCTCATCTGTTTCTTCTGGCTTAAAACTCAATATCTTCCAGCTAAACACTCACATCCCATGCCCTGCTCTGCCCTCCAGGTCTATGACCCGGGTGTGGAGAGGAGAGAGAGTGGCATGCTCTCTCATCCAGGACTGTCAGAGAAGTTGTTACCTGGTACATTCCCGTCCGCCACCTTTGTCAGTTACCTGTGAGGTGCAGCTGGCCTCTTCTGGTCCCTGTCATTTTCCTTTGGTGTCTTCTACGGATATCCCCCATTCTGGCATCCCGTGACAGCCCGGAGTGAACAGTCCACATCATCTGTGTCCAGTCACAGGCTCTCTCATTCTTCAGAGCCTCCCTGGGGGCTCAGCCCCACCGCTCCCAGATGCTCTTCCATGACTGTGAGGGGGTGCTGGGATTCTGCAAAGCTGTCCGTAGATGGTTTTCATTCACTTGGGTTACTCCACAGCTAAGGTGCTCTACAGCTACTGTATATAGTGAGTTACATGGGGTTGGGCGGGTGGGGTGTGGGGGACTATATATGTCTCCTCTGTTCACCTTGCATTGAGTTTCCTGGGATATCTGGCCACCATCCATCAATCTACCTTTCATCCACTGTTAGCTCTGAGATGGTGTAGAAGTGGGCTCCTATGTAGTGGCGTCCATAACTTTGACATTTTCTTAATAGCCACTTTACATCTCTCTGGAAACCATTGCAGCCAGAAAGGATTCTGATCCCTTCTTCAGGCTGGGTAGAATCTCACATTTCCATTGTTATGTATTTTCTACTCCATTATTGCTGTGAATCACATTTTATGCCTTCACACTTTTCTTCTCTCAAAAAGCCCATCACTGGCAAATCAAAAATTTACATTTTTAAGACTTTTGTTTCTGCTCTCCATTAAATTATGTACTTACTAACAAAATGGACTCATATTTTAGTATCTACCCACCTTCCCCCAAGAACAGTGCCTGTAAGAAACTGTTGTCTAAATCTTGGCACAGAGAGGGTCATAAGGGCCCGAAAACTTGTTGTTCTGTTATGGGGATAAAAAGAAAGAGTTTATATCTAAAACCTGTTTCTATTCCTTTCTTGTGAGAAATCCATACTCATATTCTTTCAGGACAAAACCCCTTAATACACAGATGGGTGTTGATTATTACCACTGTTACCCACCATAAACTGTGCCATTACTAGTACAAAATGGCACGCCTTTAACTCTTTCATCAGAAGGGCTTATTCATATCTATTTTAACAGCATGGACTTCATCGTATTTGCATGCCAGCAGGACTAAATTCTGTACATAACATGTCACTCATGGCAGCTGCTAGGTGGTCACCTCTTTGGGGGCAAGGACAGCACCTACCTTGCTCCCTGTGTATGTCTAGAGCCCAACATGATGCCTGCATGCGGTCGGTGCTCTCTAGATGTTGGCTGATTGAATGAATGACTGACTCGCATTCCCTTCACAACAGCTGAAAGGGGGTTCCAAGCAGAACAGGATTAAAATATCCAGATTGAGGTTTTGTCTGCCCGGTATACTCTCTAGAAGGGAGACATGAATGCGTGACATACCGAATTTTAGACTCCATATTGGCTCTGATGACAGGAAATGTAAGGTGGCTTGTCAAAATGAGCCAGGACTACCATCCAGAAACCTCTGTAGACTCTAATTTAACCTTCCTTTTCAAACTGATAGCCCATTTCATCATCTGTCACCTCCAAAATAGTGAAAAGTATTTACTTCATTGGCCCTCTTGCTCAGATTGTCTTCTGTTTTCTCCAGAACCATTTCTGCTAGATAAAAAAAAAAAAGAAGAAGAAAAAAGAAGAAGAAGAAGAAAAAAAAACAGGGGCACCTGGGTGGCTCAGTGGGTGGGTTAAGCCTCTGCCTTCAGCTCAGGTCATGATCTCAGGGTCCTGGGATTAAGCCCCCCAATTGGGATCTCTGCTCAGCAAGGAGCCTGCTTCCCCCTCTCTCTCTGCCTGCCTCTCTGCCTACTTGTGATCTCTGTCTGTCAAATAAATAAATAAATAAATCTTAAAAAAAAAAAAAAAAAAAAACAAGCAAGCACACAAACAAACAAGCAAACAAAAATAGTGGCTAAATTCATCCTGAGAAAATGAAACAAACATAAAGCATGCTGCTAGAGAAAAAGAGAAGTTTCTTGAAAGGGAAATTCAAGACCAAGGACGCCGGTGGTGTCTCTTGGTTGCTATAATCTGAGGGCAGGATGAGATGCCACCCCTAACCAAAACTTGGCCTTTACAGACCATGCTGGTGCTCAGTTAAAAAAAAGAAAGAAAGAAAGAAAGAAAGAAAGAAAGAAAGAAAGAAAGAAAGAAAGAAAGAAAGAAAGAAAGAAAGAAAGAAAAACAGTCAAGCAGAGTATTTAAATATCAGCTCTTAACAGCGTTGCCCCTCACGAGAAAGACAGCCAGATTTCATGCACCCACTCTCCTTAGGCCAAGATTAGTGTGTGCCTGAGAGAAGAAAGAAGGCTCTTTTAGGACATAGGAAGGGATTTCAGGAAGGGGTAGGTGGAAGCTTCTCTCAGAGCTCAGAGGCGGCTGGAGCAAATTGATCAAACGGAGCCGTCCTGAGGTTTGCCCGCCAGGTAGGCAGCTTTGCTAGAGTTTGCCATGCTTTGTGCTTAGAATAGCCCCTCAAGGAAAAGCAGCTGTAGAGAGCCAGCTCTTTATATGCTCAGACATTTAACCCTCCCCCAAAGCCCATGGTCTATCCCCTATACCTGTCTTTGCTTTATCCCCTCTTTATAGCCTGAGCCTTATTCCTCTTTTCACCCTTCCAATATTTGTTAGATTTGTAGATAATATGTCCTATAATTTCTGAAATATTGTAAATATCAACTCAGCTCATATTATTTAGAAGCGTGGATTTTAAAAATCCATGCGTATCAATAATACATGTATATCAATGAGAGTGATACTAGACATGCATATCTAAGTTTCATAAAACAGTAAAGTACTCCAGGGAGTGCTAAAACCTTTGAAACCACACTACCTGGGTTTGAATTCTGCCTCTATTCTTTCCTACCTGTGCGGCTCCTGGAACTTGATTTCATCTCTCCCAACACGTAAATGATAATATTTTATTTCACTGAATTATTCTGAAGATTAAATGAGTAAATTTATAAGTAAGGCCGTTCAAACACTGTGAGGTTATGTGCATGTAACAGAAGTTAAGTAATATTAGTATTATTTATCCTCTTCCTCCCTTCTTACCATTGCTTTCAGAACCCACTGATGCTGCTGAGATGCCCCACTGAGCACTGGTCAAGATCATGTGTTCATGTGTGGAAACTTCTCGTCTTTAAGTCTCAGCTCGGATGTCACTTTCTGGAAACAAAGGCTCCCTTGCCCATCCTGGGTCCACCGTACCACTGTCGGCCATCGCTCCCATCAGAGCTCTTAGACAAAGTTCATTTCTTGAACATACAACAGTCTATACTGGTTTCACTCATTTATTTGTTAGATGTTTATACATTATTTTTATCTAAATAAATGCCCATACATCACAGCATATTTTGTTCTTCTTTAGACTACAAAATGAGTTCAAAGACTTTGTCTGCCTTTTCTTGGCTGTATCCCCAGGGCCTCATGCAGGCAGCGCATGGTTAAGAGTTAAAAATTCTGTTGAATGAAGGAAGGACGGATTGCTATTATCTTGCCAACAAAAAAATCAGGCTCAGTAGATAGATAAAAGTACCTTCCCCAAGGTCATCTGATACTCAAGGGCAGGACAGGGAAGAAGTCTAGCACTAATTTTAGTGCAGCAATACCACATGTGTAAGAGGCTAGAATAGTGTGCACAGTGTGATCACAGCCCCCCAGGAGTCCTCAACACCTTTATAGGAGCCCCTCAGGGGACAAAATTATTTTCATACTTATTCTAAGAATGTTATTTGGCTTTTTCACTCAGTTGGCATTCGCCCTGGAGATACAAAAGCAATGGTGGGTAAAAATGCTGACCACTTAGCGGGAATTAAGGCACAGGCACCAAACTGTCTCAGCCACTGCATTTTTCATTGCCATGTGCTCGCAGTAAAGAAAATGAAAAAAGCCAGTTCACCTAAGAATACCTTCTAAAGAAACAATAAAAATGATTAATTTTATTAAGCCTCAACCCTTTAATATATAAACATTCTCAATATTCTGTGTGACAGACTGATGTCCAATGGGCTGGCAAAACCAAGTATTAAGTTTATCTCAAGGAAATGAATATGCATGATTAAGTTGTGAGCTCAACTAGCCACTTTTTCTTGTTTTTTATTAAAGAATAATTGGCATACGTTATTGTGGTTGTTCCAGATGTACAATATAGTGAGTCAATATTTACAAACATTAAGATATGGTCACCGCAGTAAGTGTAGTTACCGTCTGTCGCCATACAAAGTTGTTAGCCACTTTTTTTCTTGGAACACAATTTTTGCTTGAAAGAACAAATTTCAGACAAACCATGGTTATTCAGAGTTGGGCATTTGGCAGACATTTTCTCAAAAATGAGCAAAGGGAGCCTACCAGTTAAAGGAAAACAACTTAGAGTATTTGTTGCCAATGACAAAATGTGAGCATCTGAACAAAAATCAGAATTTAAAAAAATGTGTGTCAGCAACCACGAGCTAGACAGCATCCCAATACTCAAAGAGGGTTTTTTCTTATATGATCAGTAGTTGTATTAATAAAGGGTGTTTTTTAAATATATTAGATTTAAAAACATGTCAACTTTTGGATGATCTGAATAACTCAACAAACCAGTATTTTCCAAATGGCTAATGCCTGACGTTATGAAATAATACAGAGGTAAAATATCCATGAATTTTTAGATAATAGACTATAAGACTTCACTAATGTGGTTTCAAATTCCATATTGCTTTTAACCTTTAAGAAACTACTGCAACCTGTCGAGTTTTCGTGTAGTAACAAAGAGTATCCATAATTATTTGAAAAACGTATGAGAATATGTCTCTTTTTTCCTATTACACATCTGTATGAGGCCCAATTTTCTTCACATACTTCAACCAAAACCATCATATTCCAACAAATCGAATGCAAAAGCATGTAAGAGAATCCAACTGAGTTCTACTGTCAGACATTAAAGAGATTTGCAAAATGTAAAATAATGACAACTTTCTTACTAAATTGTTCTTATTTTGGGAACTGTGGTTAGTTTTCATAAAAACATTTTATGAAGGTTTTATTGTTATTTTACAACAATAAATAATTCTTTTTCATTTTTTCTTTCTAATATGGCAAATAGTGGTAGTGATAAATCACAAAATAATACTACTCTGAGGACCTCAGGTATTTTGAAGTGTGTAAAGGGGATCCCGAGACTATAAAGTTTTAGGACTGCTGAATTTGAACATACCAGCTGATGTTCAAACCTGTAAGTGTTTATGAAAGTATATGGAGGTCTTCTGGTTGGTGAGTTCCAAAGTCATAAAGCTCATACCATCTTCTGATCTGTATATAGCTCTGCAAGGCCATATTAGTATCACTTTAGAATTAACAAATGATTTGTAATATTTTAAAATTAGTAAATAAGGGGCGCCTGCGTGGCTCAGTGGGTTAAACTCTCTGCCTTCGGCTCAGGTCATGATCCTATGGTCGGGGGATGGAGCCCTGCACTGGGCTCTCTGCTCTGCGCAGAGCCTTCTTCCCCCTCTATCTCTGCCTGCCTCTCTGCCTACTTGTGATCTCTGTCTGTCAAATAAATAAGTAAAATCTTTTTTAAAAAAATTAGTAAATAATGCCTATCTATTGATCAGGATATTGGTAAAAAAAAAATAATCTTCAGGGATAAAAAGAAAAAGATTTATTTTTTCACACATGGTAAATGTACATTTTATGATGTCTAGGGGCTCTGATGCCTATCTCTTCACTCCAGGATCCTGGCTAAGGCAGCGTCTAGCATTTGAAATGTTGCTGGTTGCGTTGGCAGGGGAAGGGAATGTGATAAATTGTCCATCCTAAGAGGACCAGCTCTTACATATCCCACCAAGAAGTGGTGGGTGGCACTTCCACATATATGTCATTGGCCAAAGCAAATTTCATGACCCTGCCGATTTCCCACAGGTCAGGGACTTGCCATCTTGCCATGAAACCGTGATCCGGAAAGTAGGGAGATTGGGGTGCAGGATTTGTGAAAGTCAGGATGTATGAGCAGCTTTCATTGCTATCCCAATGTACTGCTCCATTCCAAACATAAAACCTCATTTATGAAATTTACTGATATCTGATTCTTAATTTAGTCACCCATAATTTTTTATACTTAAGTTATTTTGTTCATAATGTTTTGTCTTCTTTTCATTTGACATCATTTTAAATGTCTCCATAGTTCTTGCATTTTTCATTTTAATGTCAATATTAAATTTTACTCAATTGATAAATTGTGATTTTAGACATTTCTTAATTGTCGTTTATTTGGATGGTAGCTAGTCTTTCACTATTACAGATGGCATAGCAAAGCACATCATTATAAGCAAATTTAAAAGAAAATGATTTATTTGGGGTTACTGAGTTAAGAAGTAGGATGGATTTTTGTAAGGACACATCTTACATAATGCCTGCCATTTTACAAACTTTTGTGGATGAGGATCTGGCCTTATTCATTTCTGTATCCCAAGAGCCTAACAAAATACCTGGGATTTGGTAGGCATTCAATATATGTCCACTGAATGAATGGCTTTTGCCAGATTGCATTCCAGAATTATTACACCAATTTACAACGTCACCAGTACAGAATTATATCGCTCTAACAGACTCTTTAATAGTTTGAGCAGTGGTTTTCCTTTCATTTATTTAATGATTAGCAGGGCTAAAAAGAAGTCTAACATTTTTCTTCTGCTACTTGTATTTTCTTTCACGTGTGCTCCCCTTAGTAAAGTGAATCTGGTGATCCCTCTAAGGAATTCATATACTGTCCCCACATATCTTGCTTTCAAAGATTTGGGGACACTGACTGTGGGCTCATGGAAAGAAGCGAATAAATTAGGAATAAGTGGAGGTGCAGCCAATGGGCTAAACTGAAGAAATAAAGCAGAGGATTTCATTGTTGTTGTATTATTCCTGCTGCTATTGCTACTAGCTCGGCTGGTACTACCAGCAGACACCACGGACCGAACACACTTTGTGAATATCATCTCTAGTCTACATAACATTGTTGAAAGGTAGAAACTATGAAAGCTCCATTTTTTAGGTGATGGAAAAGTTGCAATTGCCCCAAAGTACACAGGTAGGAAGAAGCAAGTCAGAGGTTGAACCTGTGTTTGTCTGAACTTGGATCCTGAGCTTGTTCTCTCTACTTTCTGTTGCCTCACACGGCTCACTGGATGGCCTCGTCAACAATCTAGAGTCTAAATCTAATCACGAGCAGGGCTGACATGGAGTACTGGCCCCTTGGGTCAGGTATCTGCACACAGAGTGCTGGTGGAGGTCCTGTTGTGATACTAACACGTGTTATGGGGTTTGTGTCTCCTTAGTGTCCAGGTTCTTGGTCACAGGGCTTTGAAGAATGAAGAGGTAGACCAGAGGAGGAGTGGTGGGCAGCAGAGCAAAGCCTACTGAGCAAGAGTATAACCCTCCCAGAGAGGGAGGGGGGCCCAAGTGGGTTGCCCCTGAAGTTTCTAGAGTTCAGGGGTTTTATAAGTTCTTTTGCAGAACTATCTTAAGCGATCAGGGTGTGCTGAGTCGTGCCAATCAGAACTTTGGTCATGTATCTGTCTACTATTAGGTTAATGTCCACATGCTGATGGTCCTTTTTTTTTTTTTTTTTTTTGTGGACATCTGGGGGCTTAGGTCTTAACTACCCCTTACCCATGATATTGACAAATGCTTTCGTGGCTACTTGTCTTACCTTAGGACATTTTGCAGAAGTCATTTCCGCAAAGGCTGCAAAGCAAAATGTCAGGGTGATCCCGTCTAAGCTGCAAAAACAGGATGTCAGCACTGTTTTATCTTAGTTGTCCTGACTCCATATCTTCTTGTTGGGGACCTTGGCCCTGACTACCTAACTGTCCAACTATCTCCTAACACAAGGACATGTGGCCTGAAGCATGGTCCCCAGGGGCATCTGAGGTCATGCAGCTCAGGACCTAGGCCTCAAGGACAAGGGTGTACAGTAAAGAGGTAGGTTATCAGAGCCCAGTGGAGAAGGTGTCATCTCAAAGCAGGTGTCTTTCAGTGGAAGAGCAGAAGGACAAACCAAGGAGGAAGGCAGCATCCCAGGAAGAGGGCTGCAGCTTGCTGGCACTCTGGGCTCACAGTGGATCTCAGATTTAGGCAGCAGACAAATTCTAGACCTCACCTTCTGCTGATAGGCAATGGCTATGAAGCCAATGCCTGTTGGCTTCCTTAATTCTTCAATAGGCAGTCTCTAGTCACATATGACTATTGACATTTAAATTAATTAAAATGGAATAAAATTAAAACATCAGTTCCCCAGTGACACTAGCTACATTTCAAGGGCTAGTATCCACATGTGTCTCATGGCTACTGTATTGGGCATCACAGATACAAGAGTCTGTAATCACAGAAAGTTCTATTTGGACAGTGGCTAGACCCCTGCTCCTCTAGATGGATAAGCAGCAGCAGCTTCATGAAGGATCTTGTGAGAAACGCAGTATCTCAGGCCCTGCTCCAGTCCTCCTGCCCTGGAAGCTTCAGACTACAAGATCCACAGGTGATGTGGAGACACATTCAGGTTCAGGGGCACCTGTCTGGGCAGGTTCAGGAAATCATTGGCTGTGCTACCTGCAGGGCATGGGGCTAAGGAAGAGAAACTAACCTTTAATTTGTCATCTTTACTGCAACTGTTTCCCCTGGTCTATTGCTTTTCCTTTTATTTTAGTTTTGTTCATTTTTTATGAACATATTTTTGGAACCTATTAATATTTAAAAGATTGTGATGGTGGAAGCCCGCTTTGGCTCTTACATGGGAACAGTCATATCCCTCACCCCACCTTCTACCCTCCTGCTCCTCCTTCCCCTTCTCCACCCTACTCTCCCGCCCTTCTCTGGCCCCCATTCCTCCTGCTTCCTCCCTCCCACTCTTCCTTCTCCCCTCTTCCTTCATCTCTTCCCCGGCCCCTTAGATTTTGGCTCTGTACCCAACACCCCTGCAGCATCCCTCTGCAGAAATGGTGATTTCTCCAGCTCAGAGCTGTGCAGTTTTAGCACCATCAGAGAAGTGACTGGAAAGACTCCGCACACCCCTTTTTGCAGCGCAACCCTGTAGGATGCTGGAGAGCGTTTATATATTCCCAGGCAGTGATGGGGGCCCATCTTGCAAGGCCTCATAAATATTTAACAACAAGCACTTTGTAAAGAAGAGTGTTATTAAGGGCGGTGCTGCCAGCAGCTTCAGAGGTGCCCATATATCAGGAGCTGCTAATGCTGTGTGGACACAACCCTCTTGCAATAATAGCCCCAGGCAAATCAGCTCCTTATCTTTTAGGGGGAGTTGGGGGAGAATTTAGAGGGATTTGCAAATATCCCTGCTCCCCAGATAGAGAAGTGCCTTCCAACAAATCATGCATCTCAGAGAGAAAAAGCAGTGACCAGAAGGGGGGGGGGGGGGGGGGGAAACACACACACACACACACACACACACACACACTCATATGTGTGCGTGTGTGTGTCTACACAGAATGTCCATACAAAGAAGATGCTGGTGTGCCCAATTTTTAGCGGGGCTTTTATTCAGATGCTAACAGATGAATCTTTTATCCCCATGGAAGCTAGAACCAGGCCACTTATTTCAACACTTCAAGCTTTAATGATACTGTTTCAGTTTTCTTTACTCTGTGGATTGGATACAGCACATTGCAATTCAAATCGCCCCAAACACCATAGTAAGCATGAGGTGATCACATTTCTTCCTAAGTGTAAATGACTCTCCACAGGGGACTCATTCTGAGAGCGGAGAGGGGCTGGGGCAGCACTGCCCTGGCAACTTCTTTTTCCCCAGATGATCATCACTGGAGGTAAATGCTTGGAAGATTAAAGTCCCCAATCCATGAAGCAAATTCCAGTTAGGTTCAGAAAATATCCTCCATTGGCCACTCTTAGTACAACCAATAAATCACAAGGGATTAGAAAATGAAAGGTTGCATGTAGTGTGCGTGTGTGTGTGTGTGTGTATGTGTGTGTGTATCATGCTTATTGCATTTTTCCCCGAGATAACTCTTGTAAAGTGGTCTGCAAAGCTAAGTTGACTGGCTCAAGGTGACCCACAGAAGCCACTGAAAGAGCACTTGTGTGTTTTCTACCATAAACACTGCCCCCCAAGGTCTGCCAGGAAAGCAATTGACTTTTGAGCACTCCCGTGGATTATGTTCCAGACAAATAAACAATGTTTCCCCCAGAAATCACCTTACACATGAAGACCAGAGTCCTAGCACCATATGCAGGAGTGGGAACTACATATGTAAGGTAGTGATGCATCTGCCTTTTTGTGAGTGATTCTGCACTGTACTTAGCAAATTGCCCGGAGCTTGGCCGGCAGCCCTGTATTTGCTGAGAACAGGTGAGAGAACCTTAAGAAAACCAGGGGTGCTGACTGAACCATGCCCTAATGTAGCCATCACAAACCTGTCCTACACATTCATGAGCAAGCAGTTGCCAGTATATACGCTTTGTTCCAAGTCATAATCAAAAAGTTCGTTTTTAAGTTAGCTGCTTGGGACCTGGAATAAACTTTCCCATAGAAAGGATGTTATAAATAGAGCTTGGGCCTAGCCCACAAATGATTATCTAATCTGTAATGTGGTTCCAGTATTATATAGTTGCAAGGAAACTTTGTGGAAAACAATAACTGAGCCATACCAGTAATTAAACCAAACAGTGGAACAATAAAATGAAATGTCTTTTTCTTTTTACATGGAAGCTCATTCGTGAAGAAAGTAAGATTAATTGGAGAAGGATAAGCAGTTAAATGGAGACCGTGTGGTGCTCTTGAAGGTGGCTTTGGGGTTACCTCAAGGGCTGTTGAGGCTGATGGCACAGGCTCTTTACTATGTCTCATTTCACTTCAAAACTTATGACTTGCCTTCTGCTTGATACAGGTATATAGCTAGCTTGTTGGTACTTGCACTCATCTTCCAAAATTAGAGTCAGTTTTTATGTTTTCCTCACCCCCTGAAAAAAGACAGCAAGGGAAACTGGGAGGAGGAGGAGGGAAGAAAAGAAGGGAGAGAGCATGGAGGGAGGTAAGGGGTAGGGAATTTTCTGGACACAAGTGAAGCAAAAGTTAAAACATGAAGAGTATGCACTGGGACTTTAAAGAAAACCTGTGAGTCAAAGAGTGCTTTCAGGTGTCCAGTTAATCAGTCAAAAGAAGGGGAGGAGGGGCACCTGGGTGGCACTGTTGGTTCAGACTCCCTCTCTAGGTTTCAGCTCTGACCCCAGGGTCTTGAGATCCAGCCCCATGTTGGCTCTGCATTCAGAGGGGAACGTGCAGGAGATTTTCTAACTCCCTGTGCCCCTCCCCACTATGTTTTCTCTCAAATAAATAAATCGGAAAAAAATAAAAGGGAGGAGGAGAAAGAGAGAGAGGGTGAAAGAGAGTCTGAGTTAGAGAAAAGGAACCTGAGAAGAGAGTGAGGGGTGGGAAGAGGGGAAGAGAGCGGGAGGGAGAGAGGAGGGAGGGAAGAAGCTGGAGAGAGGCTTGACCCTTGAGTAGTAAATCCTGCAGGAGGAAGGGAAGGGGGGATGCCATAAAGTAGGTGGCAAGTTGGAGGGGATGGGATGGTTTGGATGAAAGAAGGAGGTTTTCGAAGAAGGGAACCTGGAGGCTCCCCAGAGTCACTGAGTGTTCAAGACCTAAGGGCTCTGTTCTTAGACTCCGGTAAAGACAGACTCAAGAGATGCAAACCTAGAACTCCGGTTTGGACCGTGTGGCTTTAAATGCAGCAACGCTCTGGGATCACGTGGGTCAAGGCTTCTGCTTTATTATGCAGAGAGATTTAATTCTCTTTTGTCTCAATCCTACTCTGCAGACTAGGCTTTGGATCCTAACCCAAAGGGCTATTAATTGGCTTTCCTAAACAAAAGAGCCATCTTCCCTGAGATAAAACCTGCACTCCCTTATAATGCACAAGTGGATGAAGTCATTTATTTTTTTTTAAATAGCAATATTTTCCCCTCAGATTACACTTATTATATGTGTTTCTTTACAATGCACACGGATCTTTCATATAATCCCCACCTGGCAAACCCCATCCTCCAAACCAAACTCTCATTATTCAGGTAGTAGCCGTTTAATAGTAAAAAAATATTTAATCACCACCAAAAGAAGTAAAAATAGGAAAATATTGCCACCTGGAAGGCTGGATCAAAGCCAATGACAATTATCTTCCCATTACTGGCTGTAAGGCCCAGGGGAAAGAAGGAACAAGCAGGAAGCAGAGAGACTTAGAAAGGCAGACTTAGCCAAGAAGCCAGGCTGAACTGGACTGGGACCAACACTAGCCTGGAGCACTGAAGGTCTTGGGTCTCTTTTAGATCTCTCTGGACCTCCCTCCCCACAGCCTATTCTCTCCAGCTTGAGCACCGGAACTGTGGTGCCCTGCCTTATTTTCCCGACTTATTCCTGCCGCTGATGGTTTAACTTGACTTTCTTTCCTTTTTCTCCACTTCACAGTTTGGTGCCGTGGGGTTAGGTATGAGGGGGTGATGAGTTTTACCTTAAATCCTTTCTTTACCCTCCAAGTCCTGTTGTTGAGACTGAGCATGATGTGGGAAACAGAGGCAGAAGAAAAATTATTAAATTTCCTTACCCACTGACAAGCCCTTAAAACAGGCAGAGTGACACTCCTCTAGGGACTCAACTACCCCCACCTTAAGGCTTTGCTAAGGACAAAGGGCAATCCTAGCCTGACTGACCCCTACCCCCAACCAGGACCCTGTAAGTCTACTTTAACAATTCCTTTGGAAACTTTATCTCTAAACCTCCAAGATAGTGTTGACAATCATTCCCAAGCATATGGCCCACTGATATACATCTAAAGGGTCTCAAAAGAAGGTTTTATTACTGGTAATGAATAACCTTTCCCCCAAACAATAGCTAGCCCCTCAAAGTCCTAGAAACCTTGCTTCCAAAATTCCTTAGAGACTTACTCCATCCCTAATCCCCTCCCCAATTTACAAGTATAAAATAGACCACTCCTCACATCCCTGCTTCCAGACCACCCGTCCTGTCCCCATGCTTTAATAAAACACCATTTTGCACCAAAGATGTCTCAAGAATTCTTTCTTGGTCATCGGCTTGGGACCTCACCTCACTGAACCTCACCTATATTCTAGAACTTCACCAAGCAGAATTGATGATGTAATTGACATGGTAACTGACCAAGTCTTTTTTTTTGTTTGTTTGTTTTTTTAGAATACCTCCTTTAAGATTCCATTTCTGAGAAGAGTAGTTTACAGATTTTGTGTTGTTATTTCAGTAGTGAATCCTATATGAAAGAATTGTTCAAAAAGTAAGTTTACATGAATTTAAGAAAAAAAATCAATTGTAAAGCAAGACATAAAGATTAATGCAACTATTTAATTTGAAATTGAATGATTTGACCTGACTTACAATAATACAGTGACAATACAAAAAGTACTGTTACTTTTTCTTTATGTCATTTTACTTTTTTAATTTTTTTAACCTCATGTCATTTTAAATATTTTTCATAAAGTGCCAGCATATAAAAATTTAAGTTTTTGCAGAGGTGCCACAATACAGTAGGTAGGAAATTTCGAAGTCAGTGGTCAAAGCAATGTAGATTACTAAAGGAAATTAGTGAAAACTCATTGCACAGCTCTAAGCACTTGACATGTTTCAAGACACAAAAGAGTCAAGGGAAGATTTAGTGAGTGTTTCTCTGGAAAGAGCTGTCACCTTGCTTCCATACCCAAGCCCTGAGGGGAAGGAGTATACTTCCTTCTTTAATCAAGATTCCTGGCCAGGTTTTTAGTGGTCAGTGGGAAGGAGAGCAGACTTGTACCCAACTTACAGGAAAAGGATAAATCAGATCAGCCTGCACTCCCAGATACCTATGGCCAGACATGCGCCATGTCAGAGAAGGAAAAGTTAGCCAGAGCCAGTTTGAATCCTGCCTAAGAGGGCTCCTTCCAGAGGGTGAAGATGATGAAGTTTTTAGAATATAGGCGAGATTCAGTGGGGTGGAGTCTGGAGCCAATAACCAAGAAAGAAATCTTGAGACATCTTTGGTGCAAAATGGTCATTTATTAAAGCACAGGGACAGGACCCCTGGGCAGAAGGAGCTGCTGCCCTGGATTTGTGAGGAGTGGTAGATTCTGTACAGGGGACTCCCTGGAGATAAGGAAAAGGGAGGTTTCAATAGAACTTTCATATGCTAAAGAGACCCACAAGATACCATACTAGAGGCCTTACCATTGCCAAGGTCTTTTTCCCCTTCTTAGCAAGGTATTAACATTAAGATAGCTGGGAGATTCCTAAAGACTGTCATTTATGTCCCACCCAGGAGTGGGGGTGGGGGAAGGTTGCAGGGTGTCAGCCTTTTGCTTAGTCCTCAGCCCTCAAAAAAAGACAAGGGGTCCATAACAGTCCTCACTTGGGACCTTGCACTCACTCTGTCAATGTGGGTATGCACCTTTTCCTCAGGGGGTATGTCCTAATCTGGGCCTTGAGAAGCCTGGCTCAGGTCCTGTGACCACTTCTCTCTCCTCAGTCCCACAGCCCATCACCAGCAGAGGCTACCTGCAAGCTGGAGTGGGGAGAGGAGAAGGCTCCCGTCTTGCTGGCAGAGTGTTGATTTGATCAAATCAAGTTCCAAATCCTGATGAAAATCTTAGGCTGCATATTCTAATTTCCTAATTTAGATTGCATTTGTGACTTCAACGGATGTTTGGTTACTTACAAACCAATCTGATATGGAAACAGCCAGCCTCAGTACACTCTCGAGGATTGCTTACTGCCAATGCCCCTCCTGATTTGCCAGTCCGCACACCTGTTTCAGAGGAAGCAAAAGAGTCATGGGCCTGCTGGCATCTACATCCAAATGCAGGTAGGGATTGTAACAGAATAAAGAATACATTTTATATATTGAATAACATGTGAGATCTCGATTTTCAAACTAATTTCATGTGGCTGCTTCCATAAAATCATTTCAAACTTGTTCACGTGCTCTTTAATATATATGATGGGTCTTACCATTTTTGGCCAAGATTTCAAGGAGATAATCCAATTAGGAATATTCTGGAATCAGGTAGAAACAAAAGACCAAAAGACCACACAGAGATGGGACTAATTCAGAAGTCAGTAATCATCGAAAACAGTTTTTCAAACCACCAACTATGATCCATTCATTATTTAGGAAATTAATCTAGTGGCTTATGACCCAGTGAATTATTTTTAAATGAAATTGAATGGATAGGATAGGACAGAACCGAATAGAATACAAAATGTCACTCATGGTAAGGTTAAATATGGTTCAACATGTCTTTGTTTGCTTTATGTGTATGTACATATGTATTTGAGCTTTTGTGCTGGGGTAAGGACATAAAATATAGTTCATACTTCATCTTACAGTTAAAACAAGTTTGAAAGATTTAAAAAAAAACTGCATACACCAAATCTATGGAGAAGAACCGAGTCAGGAATCAAAGGTATAAATTAGAGAAAGTGAGAGACAAGAGTGTGACAGACGAGTCAGACAAGTTCCAGATGTGTCTTCAGCTGTCCCCTTACGT
The DNA here is from genome assembly GCF_010015895.1 of Lontra canadensis. Taxonomy (NCBI): domain Eukaryota; kingdom Metazoa; phylum Chordata; class Mammalia; order Carnivora; family Mustelidae; genus Lontra; species Lontra canadensis. The sequence continues at coordinate 14,973,905 of NW_022631030.1, read as the reverse complement.
CTTTTTTTTCCCCCTCTAGTGGAAGGTGGTGTTCACATCCCGAGATTCTTACAGGCATGTGATACTTTTTGCTTTTGCCAAGGGAAGGAAGAAGGAAAGAGGAAAGAAGGGGAAGCAGAAGGGAAAAAACTAAGTCTGTGGAAGACAGTTGGGGACCATTTTACACCCACCCTCGATCTTCAATCAGTCTCAACTTACTCAGCCTCTGGGGAACTCGTGCCTATAAAAAGCCACTTTAAAATGATGGGAATTCCAAGTTACAATCAATGCACGATGCATTTGCTGAATTGTCACATGTACATAGTTTTATATGGTTGTGGTACTAACAAAATCACTGTACTATGTATAACACCCTGGTAATGCCCTTACTGTACTATGTATAATACTCTGTAAACTTTTTTTTTTTTAACACTCATCCTATGCTCATCTATTTCATTGCAGATAGCATCTTCCCAGGGTATATGCCAACTGCAGAAGGTACCATCCCAAAGATGAACTACACTTGGGGCTGCCACCTTGTGTTGACTCCGGAGGGTACTTTCCCCAGTGTATTCCATATGAATGGAGCCCCTGGAGTTGTAAAATTCAGTGACCCTGACTGTGCACTCCTGGTCCTCCTAGCAGGTACTGTAATTCCCCCTGCTGGCCAGGACAGCATCTTCAGAGCAGTGTATAGCCTTGACCTCTGTGATTAGAAGTATGGGCACTGAGTTCCAGGTCTCCTGTGGGTCTTGACCACTATGGAGGTCAAAGCTCAGTCTTCATTCACTCTTGTGTGGCCTTTTTCTGGACTGGTGGGCTCTCCTGACTCCAGGTGGTATATACAACTTCTTCATCTTCGTACTACCTGTAAGGCATCTGATAGGTCTAGTCCATGGAAATCCTTTTTTTTTTTTCCCCCTGTACAATATGCTGACAGCAAATGTCTCTCCCTATGTCCTCCTCTCACCTTCATTCTTCAGGGCCAGTGAATCTTCCAGGCCATCTTCAGTAGAGCTCTTTCTAACCACTCAGCTCTCACTGACCTTCCTGTCGTCTGAATGACCACAGCACTGAGATTTTACTCTATCTAATTTATCTCCGTAAATGCTACCTTGTGCTACTCACTGGTCTTATGTATTAGTGAGTCTAGACTATTACTTAGACTGGGAATTTCATGGTCTCTGGTAGTCTTTGCAGCACCCAGCATCCTGCAGTGTCTAAAGGTACAGGCCACACTCAGAGTTGGTTGTGAGAAGTCAGTTCCTGGAACATATTATTTTCATCTGTGAAAAGTAACTTTGGGACCAATGGATCTCTCTTGGAGAACTAATGAATAGTTGGACATGGTTTCTGGAAATAAGAAACAGAAAAATAAAATTAACTTATATGCCAGGCAAGATAGGAAATGCTTTATATACATCATTTTTCTTAATATTGATCACAACCCTATTTGGTATTTTTTAAACCACAATTTATTGAGGAAGAAATAGAAATTCGGGAGTGAATCTCTCTAAAATTGAACAGCTAGTAAGTGACAGAGCCTGGATCCCAAGTCTGTGCTCCCTTTACAAAAGCAATACCTCTTATGTAGATTCATCCTGTTCTGAATTTCAAATAATTCAGGGAGAATGAAAAGTGCTTAAGGTCTGCTAGGGAGGTCTTCCAGTTCTCAAGAAGGTCTGAGGACGTCCTTTCCCAGGCACTATAAGCTAGCTATCCAGGAGCTGGGAGGACTTCGGAGTGTACCTTGTGGATTCACACTGGGCATTGGTCGTTCATAAGAAAATCACCTCCAACCATCAAGCTGAGATGAGGCTGCAAAAAAAAAAAAAAAAAAAGAGAGAGAGAGAGAGAGAGAAAGATGCCACAAGTGAATCATATCATCTGGGGGAAAATAACAAAGCAAGATTGGAATTAAACAATGACAAAGTAGCTAGGTGAAATTAGTGAAGAAATTCATGAAACAGGTCAGAATGTGTGTATAACTTTCCACAGACCTGACAGTCTTTTAGAAAGGCTGTTGTGTGGTTGCTACAGGAAAAAGTAACACTCAAGGCTGACATGGCCAGAAGGCTTAGTACTCCTAAGCCCAAGGGAAATGATGATAATGATTAAAATAAATAAATAAATAAATAAATAATCTTTATTTGGCACTTACTCTGCCAAATACTGTGTTAAATTTCTAACATAAATGTATTACCTAAACTAATGAAAACCTGGTAATGTGGATTGTTTCTGCACGTATCTTTTTTTTTTTAAGATTTTATTTATTTATTTGACAGACAGAGATCACAAGTAGGCAGAGAAACAGGCAGAGAGAGAGAGGGAAGCAAGCTCCCTGCTGAGCAGAGAGCCCTACGACCGCGGGGCTTGATTCCAGTACCCTGAGATCATGACCTGAGCCAAAGGCAGAGGTTTTAACCCACTGAGCCACCCAGGTACCCCTCTGTATGTATTTATTGATCTTTTACTATGAGGGTATGGTAGTGAACAAAAGAGACAACATTGTCTTTCCTCTGCATCCTTAGAAATATTATTATTCCTATACTACAGATGAATTAACCAAGGCTTGCAGAGGTCAAGTAATCTGTACAAATCATACACAGATAGTCGATGGCAGAGGGCTTGAGTTTGAATCCAAATCTGTCTGACTCCAAAGCTCAAACGGAACCCCGCCCTGCCACCGCTTCCAGCTGTACTCAGAACACAGCCAGGTGTGTCGCCTGTAAGACCCCATTCTTAATTATCTTACTTGCTGGAGCATTATACATGTGGTCTTTATGGTCTGTTCTGGCCCTTGATCATATTGTCATTTACTATTTTCTAAAAGTTTCATGGATATAAAACTTGCTTGCTCACCTAAATTGAAAACTCCTAGAAGGCTGGGCAAGAGAATATATTCTGCAGCATTTCCCAGAGGGCTGGGTGCATTTCACACAGGTTTTAAGCACCTGTTATCTGCCAGGGCACCGTGCTCAGCACCATGGGGAATTTAAAAAATTGAAAAATAAAATAAAATATTGCCTCTGCCATTCAGAGTCTTATAACTTAGTGGGCACCGTCATTAAACATTGACTGATAGAATTTTAGTTTTAACAAATCCCATTTTTGAGAACTCATGACTGACAGGATAAAGTTCCCAAAGACGAGAAAGAGACCCATGCAATGTGTGTTTTCAAAAAGTCAGAAAGATTAGGGCTCAGAAAAGTAAACCAATATTGGTAATAAGACCTAACTTGCCTATGAGAAACAACTTCAAGACAAATGAAGAAAGAATTAATTGAGAGAAGATCACTTGGTGACAACCAACATAGCTTTGAAAGGAATACATCTTGTCTGACCAATCCAGGTTACTTTTATCCCAAAGCAAGGTGGACCATGTAGAAATGGTGAGTTAATGAGTAAGCATAGCTTTACTACAGCAAGGTTCTACTCACTGTGATATGCTCATAAATAAGCTAATAAAACATAGCCTAGATGACTATGCTAGAAGGTGGGGAACACTCCAAGGAAGCCACAGAAGAGTTGTTTGATAAGAACGGGTTGGGTCCTGGAATATTTCCAAAGTCCATTGATGATATGGAGGATAGGAGCACAGATGAGCTTATTAAGTCATGAGTAGCCCCAAAGTGCAGTGCAGACATTCCCTGTTGGCCAGGCCTGGAATTTTCTATAGCTCAGACAAATTACTGAGGAAATAGTTGAAAATGGAAACAGGCTGTATTTTAATAGAGAAGGAATATAGGGAAAACCACTTCTGATCTTTTCCTCTTTCTCTCTTGAATTCTGGGAGCCAAGTGTGGAGGAAGCCTCCTCTTGAAGCCAGAGGCTCTAATGTGGGAGAAGGATTATCCGGCTTTGGGTTGTGAGTCGGTCCACTGGGGCCTCGGTTTTCCCATCTGTGCAATGGGGTAACAGCTGGCCTGCTGTACAAGCATTATCTTGTGTGGATTAGCTAATTAGTGATCATTTAGGGTCTTAAAAATGCCAAGTGTTGCATAAATGCTAAGTATTATTATGCTTCACGTTAAGGGCAAAGATCTTGACTTGGAAAGAAAATGGGAGGTAAAATTACAGGAGACAGTAGGAGAAAACACAGGAGAGAAGCTATTAGCCAGTTTGGGGAGCACAACTGCAAGGGCTTGAGCATCATAAAACATCTGCAGGTAATTTCCACTCACCTCTGCTCCTGCAGTGGCCGTGAGGGAGAACGCAGTCTGTTGTCTTTAAATAAAGAATCACGGAAAGCAATCAAGTGAGGGTTTGCCCTTGCCAAGATTGAGGAACTCTCTCAAATGTCATACAATTCTGGATGTTCTAAATGAAGAAATTACTTAATCTACCTGGGGGATTGTGGCTGTCACATAAACCAACGTAAACAAGCCTCCAAAATCCAGCTACTGAGGATCCTTTGGCCACACAGCAGACTGCTTCAAACTGACAGGTTTCCTAGGCTGCCCTTGAAAGTCAATTTTCTGACTCTCAGTTCATCCCAAATTAATGAAGTCGCCTGTTCAATGACCAAAGCTGCCCTTCTGGGTTGGCCTCAGGTGTCTTCCCTGGGGCATAAGGAAGGCCATTAGGACAAATTTTAGACACCCAGGTACCATGGGGTGATGTCAATTAAATAAAATATATTGGCCTCAGAGGAGGGGAAGGGGCACTTTGGCCAAGTCTTCTTCTATTGGAAGTCATCTGCTGAGTCGCAAAAGTGTCGAAGAGATTGGAAGTAGGAGTTGTTTCCGAAGCTGATGCCACAGGCAAAAAGAGACACTATTTGCCCACTTTTTTTCCTTCCTGGTTCCAACCACGTGCCACCTAAAGCGTCCCTCTAATAAATTAAAAGAGCCTTGTCAAGTAGCTCATTCTATTATTAAGCAGACATGTCTCTCTCCTGGGCTTCCTGGCAGATCAAGAGGACTGTCAGCCTCCTCCACAGGGTTCTAAGACCACTTAGTTGTGCTCAGCAACCTCCACAAGGGAAGGGCAAGGAAGACAATGCCCTTAATGTGGCCAAGTGGCCCAGGAGGGGCCCAGCGATGACTATGTGATCACGGTTGGACTATTCTTGCTGCTGTCCCTCAAGGGCACTGGTGCTGGGCATGAACTTGGAGTACAGGCCTTAAATGTCCTATCTGAAGACCCACTGTACTTTTTACCTGATTGCATAGCTCTAGAAACTTGAGAAACAGAGAATTAATTTTCTGTCCTTAGAACTCAGTTGTCACTACTATAATGCAGTACAAATTAGCATATGTCCAGGACACAACGAAAGTCAGGACGGATGAAAATGAAATAGGCAAGATTCTAGATTACTTTTTGAAACTTGATCTTTTCTAGGATCGTTTCTTGACTCATGGGTACTCTTGTTTATTAGTAAACATATATTTTCTTATGCTGGCAGGAACAGAAAGAAGGAAGAGTCCAGATGTCAGGAGGCAGACATGAATGTGGATGAGAACATTATCCATACTCAGTGGTGCTCCTTGGGAAGCCCTGTCACTCTTCAGCTCCAGCTAGTCAGCTAAAGGAGCGAAAGCTACAAATACCGAAAGAAAAGGATCTTGCTACTCAAACTTTGGGGAATGTTGACATTGCCTGCTAAACTGGGAACTCCTCCAAAGCCAGGATGACTTTTAAATCTTTCTTTTTTTTTTAATCCTCTACCACAATGGCTAGTAGATGGTAGATCTCCAGCAGCTGTTTGTGAGCGAGCAAATATGAAAGGGTAAATTACAAAGTGCCCGGAAATGTAGTATAGGGACTTAATATTTGCTTTAAAAAATGGAGAGGATCACATTCTACTTTTATTTATTTTATTTTTTTAATTTAAATTCAATTAGTCAACATATAGTACATCATTAGTTTCAGATGTAGTGTTCAGTGATTCCTCATTTGCATATAGTACCCAATGCTCATTACATCAAGTGCCCTCCTTAATACCTGTTACCCAGTTATCCCATTCCCCACCTACCTCCCTTCTGTAACCTGCAGTTTGTTTCCCAGAGTCAAGAGTCTCTCATGGTTTGTCTCCGTCTCTGATTTCTTTCCATTCAGTTTTCCCTCCCTTCCCCTATGATCCTCTGTGCTATTTCTTATATTCCACATATGATCGAAACCATATGATAATTATCTCTCTCTGACTGACTTATTTCACTAGGCATGATCCCCTCCAGCTCCATCCATGCCCATGTAAATGGTAGATATTCGTCCTTTCTGATGGCTGAGACATGCTATTTTTACAAATGCAATTTAAACAAATGCATTTTTACCAAAACATAATCTAGATTATGTCCTTGAAGCCATCTTCCTTAGAAGCAAATTTCCACAGGCTGCCCTTGGTTGGTGAGAACACAGTGTGGAGCTAACAATGGCTGTTTCTCTCCCCTTACTCATGTCAACTGCTCAGGAAATCAAAGATCTGTGTGGCTGCTTAGGCTATCCTGAGCATAATTCATGTTGGTTTAGGATTTAGGCTTATAGGATTAGACTGACGATCATAAACCTTGCCCATTATAAAAATCCTAAAATCATTATTAATTTTAAAAGGAGTATAAAACCTTGGGCAAAACGAATAACAAATGTATGCCAACTCTAAGACCAATACGAGGCCTAAATCCTGTCTAATTTGGAGAGCTCAGGCTAGAGCAGATTATCAAGCGAGACAGGATTCTCCCTCCCTGGAGAGCTCTAGGATGAGGAGGACAGGCTCTTCTTGCCCAAAGCCAGGGGACTGACAAAGATCAGCCTTGATAGTTCTCTAGCCTGCCAGCTTGGACAGGGAAGGGTTAGGGGAACTAGAATTGAACTCCCAGTTTGAGGAATGTCCACGGTGAAGGGGAGGGGGCGAGATAGAGAGAGCTGAGATGGAGATCGGCATCCAGGGAGGTAAAGGCAATACTCCTTATTTATGGGTCTTGCAATTTCTTCCTGCTTTTCATAGGTATAAAAGAGAAGAAATGGAAAAAGAAAAACAAAAAACAAAAACAAAACAAAAAACATGCATTAGCATCCTGAGGATGAGGTTCATGATCAAAGAGAAAAACTTGCTTCCAACAAGATATACCATGAATTTGCCCATGCAAACAGTCCACTGCAGAGCACTTAGAGCAAGATGTACAAATGAAGGGGAGGAGAGGCCAGTCTCAACTAGGGGTGTGTGATTTACAGCTGAAGTTCAAAGTGATGATAATACCATGTTTTTACTTTTTAAATTGTTTTATCCTATTTTTCCAGCCCATAAGGAATGCACCTTGGTGTCAACAGAACCCCTTTGTCTTTGTAAGCTATTTTGAAGCAAAATATCGGTAAATTACTTCCCAAACCACCACACAACTAGATCATGCTGAGAAAATGGGCTTTGCAGGAATGCAGTAAATTGTTTCTGTCACAGAAGAAAATACAACCAGTAGAAATCGTTATGGATGAGTCATTATGAGAAGGGGCCAAAAAAATTAACCTTCATCCGTTTTCTTTGTCTTTGTGCATTCAAGGGAGGGTGTGTGTATATGTGTATGTGTTTATTTGAATTCACCGGCCACACTTAGGAGTCTGGAGGTGGGAACGGTTTCAGAGATAAGCAAGGCCAGCCCCTTCATTGACATGCACACAGGAGGGGGAGAAAGAAGAAAAGCGACTTCAGAATGTGGTATTGCTGGGAAGGTGTTTAGCATGGTTGAAGAACAAGGGGATCTGTGATCAAGGAGGAGGGGGAGAAAATCCTTGTATTTTAAAACATTCATTTAGTGCTATTGACTGAATGTGTCACCCCCAAATTCCCACGTTGAAACCTAATCACCAGTGAGATGGTGTTGGGAGGTGAGGTCTTTGGGAAGCGATTAAAGCCTGAGGGCCTTTGGTCACCAGTAGGGTTAGCATCCTCCTAAAAGAGGCCCCCAAGTGTTTCCTCATTCCTCTCACCGGTGAAGAAACAACAAAAATGACGGAGGAAGTTGGTCATCCTCACCAGACACCAAAGCAGCAGGCACCTTGCTCTTGGGTTTCCCAACTTCTGCGACTGTGAGAAATAATGCCCATTGTGTATAAGACAGCACTGTTTTCTGTTACAGTAGCCCAAATGGACTATGACATTAATATTTATGAAATAGTATCAGGCACAGGACGGAATGTTTTGCACACCTCCTGACAGTTCTGTTGGGTAGGTGCTGTTATGACTGCCATTTCACAGATAAAGAAACCGAGGTGTAGAGAGGTTGGGTGCCTTGTCCAAAGCCTCACAGCAATGAATGGCTACCAAGGTGATATCATTTCAAGCCCGTGCTTTCAAGCAGGCATCTGTACCTCCTCAGGTAGGGAATATGTGGTGTGTGGAGCACCATGGACAAAAGCCAGCACACTGGAGTCAATCTGTCCGCCTACAAGACTCAGAAGAAATTATTCTTATCATCCACCAGGTTTGAACAAACATTTTTACAATTGCCTGGTATATCCTCAACCCAGCGTGCTCCTCTGAGAACCCTCCAGTGACTGGGAAACTGGCCTAGGGATTCCACACAGCGCCCTCGGACACTCTGAATTCACTTAACTTAGCTCCTGCCTCTTGACCCTTTGTGCTGATGTAAAATCCATCTCCAATCACTTGATAATGACTCTTCCTGCACCCCCCATGCAAACAATAGTACAGAAAGATGCTCCGTTAAAGTGTTAAACATGCCCTAATGTGCGGTAATTGATTTCACATACGGAATCAGGGCCAGGGTAACAGTGTGCGACAATGGATTTGACACAGGCGCTGTCTGACTTGATGAACACAGCTGCAAGGAGCTGATTCTCTGTGCAGGTGCTAATTGCCTGGCAAACCTGGCCGAGGGCCTGCTTCCATGAAGCAGTGCCCTAGGTGGACAAGATAGGACTCAGAAGGTCACCTTAGTCCCTGTCAGGGACCATTTCGTCTCCTAGCCAGTGGCAAGTCAGAGTGGTTTACAAGTGACATGAATTTGCAGGTTCTGTCCTGCCACACAGATTGGTGGCACGAAGCCACCTCTGAAGTCAGGCAGGCTCGGGAGACATCCTGAGGCAGGTGCAGGTCAACACTGGTTGCCTGGGGAGAGCTGGAGAGAAAAGAGGGTGAAGGCATGCAAGTGGGGAGGTTAGGACTGCACAGAGAGAGCGTGCTCGCTGACAGCACCTGCGTCTGGACTCGAACTCCAAGGTCTGAGTCTAAAAGCCAAAGGCGACAAGAAGCATTTGTACGCACGCTGCTACCTAGTTTACAAAGAATGTCCACAGACATGATCACATTTTGAATTTCCTCATCAACCTTGCAAGGTTGGGATTCTTCCCAACATAGAGTGAGAAGTGGATTTACTAAATTTCAGCTTGGGCCACATCGTTCCCTGGGAAGCTTCTGAAGAGCTAGTATTTATTTTTGTATGTGTGGTATAATAAAACTTTATTAATATACACTAAAATTTGAATTTTATATCATTTTCATGTGTCACAAGTGTTATTTTTCTTCTAATTTTTCCCCAACCATTTAAAAATGTAAAAACACCCCTAGCTATAGAAATAAAACAGACTGAAGGCTGGATTTGCCCCAGGGAATATCATTGGCCACCTTACTTTAAAACAACCCATATTTGTCTTCAACTTGCTAAAATCCCTCCCTGCCTCCCATTCATGTTCCTCATGTGCTCTGTGCTCTCATTTTCCTCTAAACCCCCTTGATGGCCACCTGTATAGGCACCCCCTACCCCAAGCATCCCACACTCAGATGTCCCTGCCTTCTGCATTCCGTATGTGGAGCTTTCCAGTTAGTTCTTTTGTTGTTTGGTTTTGGACAAATAAAAAGTTGTATGTATTTAAGGTGTACAATGATGATATTGTGATCTATGTATACATTGTGAAATGATTATCATAATCAAGCTAATTCACAGATCCATCACCTCACACGGTTGGTTACGTTTTGTGTGGGTGAGTGGTACAAGCATCTGCAATCTATCCTCTTAGCAAATCTCAAGTATACAGCACATTATTGTTAACAATAGTCACCATGCTGTGCATCAGGTCTCCAGAAGGTATTCAACCTTCTAACTGAAAGTCTGTATCCTTTGACTAACATCTCCTCTATCTCCCCTCTCCCTGGCCTCTATGGACCAGCATTTTTTTAAAGTTCCCCAAGTGATTCTAACATAACCAGATTGAGAGCCACCAAATTAGACATTTATAGATGAATTGATCGAAGAGAAACATATTAGAACTAGAGAGGGACATAAAATCCAAGTAAATAAGTTTGGGAGACAAGGGCAGAAAGACTAAAGACATGAGAACACTTCCATCCGGTCTGGTCTAATGGACAAAACCTAGAAGATATAGACAAAGTCCTGAGTTCCGGTGCAAGGAGAATTGTCATTAGCAGAATGCTTTCTCAGGTGACATGCCTATACCCAGAGCCATGCTTCCATCCATGTGATTTAGAAAAGAAAGAAGAGAGATGTCCTCTCAGAGGCAGGGTGTGCTTGGCGCAAAGCGAGCACAAAGGAGGCCCGAGGAAAAGACCGTTCTCGTTCTCTGTCCTTGCTTTATACTCCGCAGATTAACTTGAAACAATTTTTAGAAATATCCTCAACTCCTAGGGGACTCATTTAGCAGCACACAGCCTCTTCTAATGAACTATGAATTGTACTGATACACTAATCTCCAGGAAAATACCCTCTCCTAGCCTGAGTTTCCACAGGAGTTAGGACAATTCCTCTATGATTTGATGCAATGATGATTATGATGATGATGGTGATGGGGATGGTCTGATGATGATGGTGCTCAGCAAAATCGGCCATTGCGGAGCACCTCTTCAGTGCCATAACCATGCTGCGTACTTCAGCCGGACCCTCGTGCTCCTATTATATACTACCTTATGAATTTCCCCATCTTGCCAACGAGGAACATACATCACAGAGAGGATAAACATCATGCCTGGCGTCACGAGACGGACAAGCATCAGACCCAGATGGGCTCTAGACATACCTGGCTCGAACTCCTGACGCCTACGGGTACAGATGTGCAGCATGAAATGGAGGTTTGCTCCCTGCCACTTGGAGGAGAAAATAATTAATAATAATACTGTTTCTGGAGCAATTCTTTAAGCCTGGCACTGTGTTAAGTCATTTAAATATATTCTCTCATCTAATGCTCACAAGACCCCGAGAGGCAAATATTTTATCTGCAATTTACTCTTGAATCATTACAGGCTCAAAGATGATGATGTAAGTGAGCCCACTGCTGGTAAGGAGTAAAGACCCCAAGAGGATGGGTACCGCCCTGTCTAGCTCTGAAGCCCGCCGCTCTTCCCCCCATGCCCTGGTGAACACAAGCACTCTCAAGACCGTCTCTCCTCAGCATTGCCCTCACCCGTCAGAGGTGCCCTTACCCATCATTCTGTCCTCTAGATGGGGAAGCACATGGAGAATCTCAGGTTCTAGAGGAAAGGAGAAGCCCTTTGTTCTGACAGTCTTCCCAGTCAAGTTTGTCCTGGGACCACAGCATAAGATGTCCCCACTACCCGGATAACAGGCTGCATGACCGCGGTGTGTTCGGAGCAAGGGTTTGACCATCAGGCAGGATGAGGCTCAAGTCCTGGCTGTGTTGTGTGTAACTGAGTGAGTCATGTGGCCTCTGGGCCTCAGTTTCTTCATCTGTAAGCCACTAATTAAAATAGCAACTTCCCCAGGCTGTTAAAAGAATTATAAGAAATAATGTATGCAAAGTGCCTAGTGTCTGATTGCTTGATGAATGGAAGCTATTATTATTCTTAATGGCTAAGGGAACTGGGGCACTGACCCCACATTTTACCCCTATTTCCAGGAGTGGGAAAAGCTCCCATAGTTTTCCCATCAATAATGGTCAATTCCATCCCCCCAGAGAAAGCTCAGCTGTACCTGGGCTTGAGAGGAGGGTAAGGCACCCAGGTATGGATGGAGATGACCTAAGGAAAGAGCCCCCCTGTACTTGAGGAATGCTTATGTCCTTATACATGATCCAGGCAAACCAGCTTGGATGGGGTCCTGTGCCCAGGGACTCTGTGGATGCACAGATCCTGCTATTCCTTCCAACCCCCAGCACAGGCACACACGCTCTCACATGCACATGGCAGATATATACGTATGCATGCACAGCAAACACATGCATATAGGTGCCCACAGAAACACATGTGCAGGGGTGCCTGGGTAGCTCAGTTGTTAAGTGTTTGCCTCCAGCTCAGGTCATGATCCCGGGATCCTGGGATCGAGCTCTGTATCAGGCTCCCTGTTCAGTGAGGAGCCTGCTTCTCCCTCCCCACTTCCCCTGCTTGTGTTCCCTCTCTCTCTGTCTCTCTGCCAAATAAATAAATAAAAACTAAAAGAAAGAAAGAAAGAAAGAAAGAAAGAAACACATGTACAAACATGCACACAAATGCATACACACAGCAGTCAGGATTTCTGCTGAGAGAACCCTGTTTATCAGACACTGGAGCTTCCCTGGGGTTGCAGGGGTGGGGGTTCCCCTGAGGCATTTGCAGCCCCTTCAATGGCTGTAGAAATCTGCTTTCCCCTCAGCCTTCTTTCTGCCAGTCACCTTCTGTCAAGGAGTGATTATGCTCCTTTCTGTCAGGAACACTGAGTGATTGTGGCAAGAAAATTGCCTTCAGCGATAGGGATTTAAGAAACGCTTTTCCTGAAAATAGTGCTCAAATTAATTAACTTGGAGGAAAGGGTTGCTTTTTTTTTTTTTTTTTTTTGGTCTGGATTTAATTTATTTTTTCCCAAAGAGTTTTATGTTGTGTGATAAATGGTGAGGAGAGTGTTACCTCCTTGGACATCCCCTCAAGTCAGGGAGGCCTTATGGACACCAGTTCTGAGAGACACCAATGAGATCTGGAGCTGTGGGCTTTGCCGAAGGCAGAGGACGCACAGGCTCGGGTCTGTTGGTTCTACTGAAGGAGGCTGCTCAGGCAGGGGGAGCAGGGTGTGTCTGAAGGACACAGTAGGGGCTGATGAAGAAAAATCTATAACAGGAATATGAAATCATGGAGGTAGTGATACAAGAGTAGTCACAGGGCAGCCTGATTCTAGCACTCTCTGATACTAACCGGATAATCTCATCTCATTTCTCTAAGCCGTCGTCCCTTCATTTACACAATGGAATGGTAATTTAGGTTGGTTCTGCCATCCAGGCTGGTGCTCATGAGGATCAGGTGGTCTCTCTGTCACTGCATTTCGTGTTCAGCTCCACGATTGCTGGGTAGGAGCTTGTGGAAGGGCAGTTCAGGCAACCACCAGTGCCAAGGCCAGAGGGTAGAGAACACAGGCTTTGTAGTCAGAAAGACCAGAAACAAAGGCCAGTCCCCTATCACTAGCTGTGTGACTGTGAGTAAGTAATTTAACCTCTCTGAGCTTTTATTTCTTCATTGCAAAATGGGGAAAAAAATAAACATATCAGAGCATTGTTCTGAAAAAAAAAAAAAAATCAATGGAAACACCCAGTGTATAACTGATTAATAGGTGTTAGTTTCTTCCTCCACCCTAATACAATCCAATACAACTAGTAGGCACTCAAAAAAATGTAGGTGTATAGTATATATTTGAATAGACAGAAAATTAAATATTATACCTTCATTTTTTAATAACTATTATTTTTTTCTCATGCGCATTTCGATCCTAGCCAGACCAGAAGGAAAACCATTAAAATGTCGTGTAAAAGAACTCCCAGTTCCTGCAGGAATTTTGGATTAAGGTACTCCAAATCAACTCTGTGATCCACATTGGGTTGCCACCCTTTCCTTTTATTTATTTATTTTTTTAAGGTTTATCTATTTGTTTTAGAGATAGAGAGCTTGAGCATATGAATGGGGGGAGGAGCAGAGGGAGAAGGACAGAAGCGGACTGAGCTTGGAGCCTGGTGCTGGTTCTGTGTGGGGCTCCATCTCATGACCCTGAGACCATGACCTGAGCCTAAACCAAGAGTTAGTTGCTCAACCAACTGAGACACACAGGCACCCCAAGAGTTGCCGGCCTTTCTGATGACCATCTCTTCTGGGTATTGTCTCTAGATTATATTTAAGAGATGCAAAGGCATTTCTTAACCACTTCAACCAACACGTCTTAACCCAGAGTGTGTGGATGGACTTTTCAGGGCTCACAATCCTTTGAAATTTAAAATACTGCATTCAGTTTGTGTAAGTCTTCTTGGGAATTACATTCATAGCTTTCACTGGGGCAAGGATGGGGCTGATTTGTGATCCTCCTCAAAAAAATTAAGATAATTTGGCTTATACCAAATAGAATATTGATGGCTCACCAATTTAAAATATGTAAAATTCCCAAGTTGATTATTACATCAAGAATTTTTCAATACTCCTTTTATAAAATTTTAAAAAGCTGATTTGAAGAATTCCCTTCAGAAATCACTCTTTTTAAAGTAGAGGTCTACTCCACATACTTAAATGCAGATTTCACACACACACACACACACACACACACGCACACACACTTGCTGCCCCAGTCTTACCACTCCCTATGGCAGCTGCTTACTACAGAGAACTAGAGAACTGAAAACTGTGTTTCTGCAGCATCCTGCCTCCCAGGATCATGCAGGCCTTTCAGAGCATCTCACTAGCCCTGACCCTGCTCTAGGCTGGTTGTTCATTGCTTGCAGGTGGAGCAAAAAGAAGGCAAATATCTTGCCCCAAAACACACGGCAAGGATGATTTCACTAATCCCTGACTACCATATCATAATTAAGAGAGGAAGGCAAAAAACAGAATTCAGATGATCAAAGTGACTGCTGCAGAGTTTGAAAGCAAAAGGCAACTCTCCCATGGGAAGCTTTGCAGGGACGTTATGGTTTATACCCAATCTTCTGGAATGCAGTCCTGAGATCCTGGCTGTGGTCAGATCACTATGGCAGGCATACAACACCATTCTGATCAAAGGCAAGCGTGAGATATAGAGTCTTTCCTACTTTCTAAGAACAGTAGAAGAAAGGCCATGCTAAGATGTGCTTAGTATCATGTCCATATGGACTATAAGACATTCTCATAGACTTTCATCCAGCTATTATTATTACTGCTAATAGTATAGTTATTACCTTGTTTTCATGACTCATTTGTGTGTTTGTAGAGTGGTCAGACAGCCCATATAAGAGGCCTAGGGAAGTGAACGCAAAAGTGCGTACCCTAGTATATTGTGACATGGATAAATTACCCCAGTTCCAAACTTGGAGGAGCAATTAAAAACAGGTGAAGGACTGCTGACACAGATCTGGGTTTCTCTTTCCTTGCCTCCCACTCAGTGCCTGGCAGAGAGCTTTTCATACAGAGAGTACTCAAATTCTTGTGTAATATCAAGGAGTACTCCCAATTTTTTCCCTCGCCCTCGTCTCAAGGATAACGACAGCATTTGCTCATGGAAGCAGAGTTTCTTGGAGTGTCGTCCATGAGTGATCTGCTTCAGAATCACCCAAGGACCTTCTTTAAAATGCAGCTTCTTGGACCCCCTTCTGAGACATCCTGAACCAAACTGTTTAGAGATGAGGTCCAAGAATCTGCACTTTACTAAGCCTACCAAGTGAGCGTTGTGTGCTTTGAAGTTTGAGAACCACAGACTTAGACAAATTATTATTTGTCCAGTGGTGACCTTTAAGTTTTCTCTGAGAGCCCTTAGTAATCAATTAAACCATGTATCGAGGCATCTCTAAAGTAGCACTCTACAAAGGCTTTCTTTGGACTGATTGAGAATTGAGTATCAGAAGGTTTAGACAAATCAGCTTGGACTGTAAGTTTACCTGTAGTCCCTTCATGAAGAGTCTTTGCCTTCAAATAAGAGACGGTGGGCCCAGAATGTTCTTCTTCTATCCATAACTCTTCTTGTCTGATGGGTCACATGGGTCAAGAGACCCCCCACTCAGCATTGCCAGTGAATTTCCCTCAGCCAGTGACATTATAGACCAACTCTACGAGTCACTGCCATTTTCTCGATAAAACTATTACTATGGGAGGGATTGACTGAGATTAAGAAATGGAAAGAGATGAAATTAGTTTAAAAAAAAGAGCAAGAGAGAGGAGAGAGAGGAAGGAAAGAAACCAGACAAGAGAGGAAAGGAAGTGGAAGGGAGGGCAGGGAAGGGGAGGGGAGAGAGAGTTGATTCTCTAGTGAGAATAAACCCCTGTTGTCTTGAAAGCATTCCGCATCAGCAAATCCTTTAATGGAGTAGGGATTGAAGGACTGGCCCAGAGGAACAAAAGGGGGAAATGAAGAAAGGTGACGAACAGAAGAAAAGAGCAAAGAGAAATAAGGATTGGCAAGAGTAAAAAGAATGTGAAGTACAAAGACTCCGGAGAAGTGAGGGTTTTTTAATACTTTGCAAACACTTCGTTTTACTACACTTAATTAATCATAACACAGGAACATAAATGTTTAAAGGGTGAAATAAAAGGTACAGAAATACAGTCATACTCAACAAAAATGAGAACACATAAATTTAACATAAGGTTGTCATGCCAGCGCTCTCTCCCAGCGCCCAGGACGACAGTGCCCATTCCAGCTCTCTGTGGCCATGAGTGAGACCACGGTAATGAAGCTCTCTGTGAGCTCCGGCTAAAATCAATGAGTGAAATGCAGAAGGGGAAAAATGCTCCAAAGAGAGAGGGAAAAGGGCAGAGAAAAAGAGCGAGCATGACAGGGACAGAAGTAACTTTATTCTCTCCTGCCAAGGCTGTTCAGATCAGGAAGTCCTCTGACGTGTCTAACTCAACCTCCCCTGTGACTGCAGTCAATTTCATGTTCTTGTGGACCAACCCAGTAAGAAACCATGACAGTTTACTGATTCGAAATGCTACAGCATAAAAGAAAGAAATTTAAATGGTATCCACCAGGCCCTGTTGCTGAAATCTTGGCTCTGTATGAAAGTAGGGCCTGACACGAACAGGCACAGGCACGAAAGACACTCAAGGATGAAGAAATCTCTCCCCTTTACCAACTGTTAAAAACCATCTTCTGCCACAGCAACAATTTATCATTCTAAGTCTGTGAATTCAGGGCTGCTGTGTGGGGTGGGACCAACACAGTCCTCCACAGGGGGACAGCTGTAGAGTCCTTCCAGTTGACTTGTTGTTCTCAGCTCTCCCCTTTGAGGGTCTGTCGTGGGTCTGGTAACTGAGGCTGAGGAGTGGGCCTACCTTGCAATCATACTTGTCTTTTGGTCTCTGTGGGGCTAATGTTCTCTGGTCTCGCCTGTTCTCCACGACCTGTGTGCCCTGTCATAATGTCCCCACTCCATGGCAGAGCCAGCTCATGCCCGTCTGATCACACCACACTGACTGTCCAAGTGGACTTCTATTACCTGTTTGCATCTCCCCAGTCACTCCTTCCTCCCCCTTCTGCTCTGATACACACTATCTGCCTCTTACTAGACTTGTGGGATGGGTAGCTTTTTACCTCTGTCAAGTCCTAAGAAGACTGTACATGTTCAAATCCCACGCGTTAAGGTTTGTCATGCACCTAAACCCCGAAACTTAATACCCTTCTGCCTACTATTGGAACCCAAGTCCTACTTGGCTGGACAAAGCACATAGAGAAGACCCTTGGAAGTCTTTTGGATCTTTGAGGGACTACAGAGGAAAGCGGATCAGATCCATGCTCTGCCCATGACCTGACTGTAGCCATTTCAGTCTTCCCTGGTGAAGCACTGCTTCCCCCACCCCCCTCCATTGAAGTTTATCCTTATCCCTGGAACAAACCACGCTGACCCCTAGTTTTATTAAACGTTTAAAATTCTTGAGAGGTTATAGAGTATAGTGGTCAGGATATAGGTCTTAATGTCACATGTCTGAGTGGAATACTGACTACAACTGAATCTCCATGGAACCTTGGGGTTACAATCTTACAGAGTTGGCATAAAGGTTCAATATGATTATGTGAGATTTTTATCATGGTGTCTGGCATAGAGATACTGATGGAAAGAAAAAAAAAAAAGCTGATGAATAGTTTCTGCTTTTCCCCAAGGCTCCATAATTATTCTTTGGGAGCTTTATCATTGTTACAGAGACAGACTTCAGCTAATGCCAACTAGGGAGACCTCTTACTTTGTTAATAATTCCAGCAAGTCTCTGTGGCTCACCAGTGCTGGATTCAGTCATGCTCTCTGAACCTGCTGGCCACTCTGAGGAGCCACTCGCTAAGAGCATAATTCCTGCTGCAGAGAAATCCTCATCTTCCTGTGCAGCTCCCAGTTCCCTCTACCTTATCCTAGCTTCTAGTGCTCCAAGAGAACATCCAAATTATTTTATCCATGGCCTAAATTCAGACCTAATGTGTTACCTAATGTGTTCAAGTTTTATTTGTGCCATTTTTGAGGATTTCTAGTGTTGTAATCACATTTAGTATCCTTGATAATCCCAAAACTAACAAAAATGTTACTGTCTTAACACAGAGAAGCTCCAGGAAGCCCCTACGCAGCCTGAGGCTACCTATGTGGAAAAAACGTGCTTTCCTCAACAAAGACCTGACTGTTCTTTTGCCTTTCCATTGGTAGATAAATGTTCACAGGCCTTGTGATTGTCATGGCTACAATTAACCATGAGAGTGTCAAGATTAATACCTGAGGAAAGAGGTACCTGTTACTAACTTCAAGGAACATGCCCCCTGTCCTCTGAGAAGCTGTGGACCCTGAACTACTCCCAACTGCTCATAATTGGAGCACTGAGTGACAGATTTTAATTTGTAAAGCCAATTCTGAAAGATCCTAAAGTCACTTCCAAGTTAATCAGCAGAGTATACCAATCAATTAATGGTGTCTATTTTGGTCACTTGAGGAACAGGAGCAGTATTTTATCAATAGCCCTTAGGGCCAGGAAATCAGGCACTACCATCTGAAATCTGAGATCACCCTGATATCCTGGAAAATGTGGAAGCTTATACAATTAGCCCAAACGTAAGCTGATTGAAAAATGGCTCCAGTTGTTTCTCCCTCCCCCTCCCCGTCTCCTTCCTCCTCCCCTACCCTTCCCCTCCCTCTCCCCTCCTCCCCCTCCTCCTCCACCCCCTTCCCCTCCTTCTCCTTCCCCTTCCCTTCTTCCCCCTCCCCCTTCCCCTCTCCCTCCTCTCCCCCTCCCCCTCCTTCTCCTCCTCCTTCTTCTTTTTAAATCCAGTATCCTATCAAGTGAAATCTATCCTCCTCCCCAGAATCTGTTCTGACCTTGTGACTTGCCTACAGAATGCAGTGACAATGATAATGGGCCAGTTCTGACCCTAGGCCTGAAAAGGCCTCACAGTCTTGTGTGTGCTCTCTTGGAACCTGTGTCTGTCATGGGAACAAGTCTGAGCTGGTCTGCTGGAGCCTGGGAGACCATGTGGGCCAGAGCCTGCCACCTGAGGCCAGTGAGGACTAGCCATTTCCCAGTTGAGCAGCCAGGTGACCGCAGACCCTGTGAGTTCATCTCAGAAGAGCTGCCAGTGAGCTAGATGAATGTTCATTGGTTTATACCCCTGGTCCTGTGTGTATTTGGTTCTCTTACAGCATTACTCTTGTAACAGATAATGGATTTAAAGGGTAGCAACAAATTACACCTTGATGAGTCTAGCCATATCTACTGACCATGAACTTAGGATTTTTTTTTTTTTTTTTTTTTAGTTACACTTCCCATATGCATCCTATCCGATGCTTCTCTTAACTTTCTGTGGTGAAGGACCAGCTATATATTTTCACATCTTTTTGTTTTGTTTTTATTCGAAAGAATTATAGATTCATAAGAAGTTACAAAAAATAGAATAGTACCAGAGAGCTAGGTTTTGGGTTGTTTTTTCTTTTTCCCCAATCTGTTGTAAAGAATTTTTTTTTTTTAATAAAATGCAACAGAAAGAAATCAACAGGAAAATTTAAAAAAAATAATGAGACATAAAAAATACTACACAAAATCTTTATTAGATTTAATAGAACAGACATAAAATTCTAGAAACTTTAATGAGCATTTCTAAATGCTAATTGTCACTTTGTATATGCATCTAACCATAGACCAGTGACAAACCTGTCGTGGCCTGGCACAGATCCAACCACACCTAAATAACATTACTTGGAACTCTTCTGGAGATATTCTGAGACAAGAAATGGAAACCAGGCTTGAGTGTAGCAGAGATAATTTTGGTCTCAAATGATCTTATCACAGAGAAGTTCTCCTGAAGAGGATATTTTTAAAATATCTTTTACCCTAAGTGCTATAAAAGAATGTTTTTGTGGTTATCTAACACTGGATGATGGGAAGAAACATTATAAAGCATGCTTCAGACGCTATACAGGAATTCTCCTCTACTGATTTCTTTCTTTATCCCTAAAACTGAATCAAATATGCAAAACAAAATAAGGAAAAACACAGCCACATCAGTGTTGAAGTGCAGATATTCAATATGTGTGATTCTAAACCATGTGAATCAAAAAGAATTTATTACTGGTTAGTATGCCTCTGGTGGAAGATTGTTTTTTTATTTGTCTGGCTTTTTGCTTGTTTGGGAGCTTTGTTGTTCTTGTAGTTGTTATTTCTTAAACTTGTGTCTCTAAGTAAGAGAGACATGTTGAGCCAAAGAGAATTGGACCCTGGCATTCCCCACACAACTTTTTCCTGAATTTGGGGAAGTAAGCCCTGGGAGACAGGTCCCTCCTTCTTAGATAGGTCAGGCTGGGGATCTAGTGAAAAACTAGTTTTTTGTTTGTTTGTTTTTTTCAAAAAGGCAGAAGTGGGAAAGGAATTACAAAGGTCTGACCACAGACCAGGGCTCTGAGGTTGGTATACTATCCAGATTCATTACAATGACACCTGATATCCACATCTACTTCCTTGGGCTCTCTCCAGGATGGGAAAGGTGGGGCCATGCTCCAGAGGAACCATGAACTCTATGAGGATTATAAGTCACGCATACCCAAGGGAGAGTCTGTCAGACATTTGGCATAATGACAGTGGAGGAGCAAGTAATTTGTGCCATTTTGTCTTTTCCTCTTTGTCCACTCACATAATAAATGGGCATCTGTCCCCTAAGTCTTACAAAAGAGTATTTAATTTGGTTGGAGCATGCAGAAGGACCAGAGAATGGCAGAGACCATCAGTAAATTATTGACATCTTAGCTCACTTTTGCCTTTCTGCAACATCTTTCTTCATCCATTTGTACCTCTTTCCAGTCCATTCTCCCTCAGATAGTCGGATCTGATCTGTCATGATCATGTTTTAAAAGAATTTAGTGGTCTCCCATTGATCTTAGAATCAAGTTCCAAGTCTTCAGCATGGTCCCTGTGGTCCAGCTTAATCAGCACCTCATTCTATCTCCCTCCCTCCCACTTTGGCCCCTTCACATTGGCCTTTTCTTTTTCCTCAGACGTGTCAAGCTCCCTCCCACTTCTCCATCTGCACAGCCACCCCTGCCCTTGTTCCTTGTCACCTAACTTCTCATCCTGCATTCCTCGACGTTCAATTTCCAGACAAAAGTAAATCCTTACCATTTGTTCTGAGCACTTTAGATGTATCCTCCCCACTCCCGCCACAGACATGATCACAGCAGGACTCACATAATCATGTGTGTGATTCCTCTTTAATATTCTCTACCGTGAGATTGTGAGCTCCATCAAGGCAGGGACCATGTGCACTTTCAACATATTTGCGTCTTTATCACCTTGCAGTATAACTGGTTCATTCCATGTATTTCTTGGATGAATACAAAGCCACTTCAGTACCGGTTCTACTACCAAGCCTGAAAAGTTCAAAGCCAACACACTGTCAAATTCTGCATTCTTCTTCTGAATTTGAACTCAGATGAACACAAAATAGGAGCACATATTTTTTTCCAAGATAAGAAAAAAATTTCAAATAAAAAACAAGTTTTCTTGGAAAGTACACCTAAATAAAAGCAATCTTAAAATTGAACAGATAATGAAAAAATAAATAAATAAAATTGAACAGATAAACTGAAACTCTATTGATTCTTGATAGACTTTTATCTGCTGGAATGCTGATGGCAATCCATCATGGTGGGATTCCTCCAAATCCTGCTCTGAATCAGGGCTAACTCCCTGTAACTGTGGCCTTACCTAAACTAATAAAGAAGATTTTTCCTTTGGCCTCGGTTTATGGCTGTTAACATGATTTCCAATAGTGACATCTTTTGAGGTCCAGAGAGCTTCCCACTCTGGTTGAGCAGGAAAGCATAGGAGTATTATACATGCCAGCCCAAATTATCCTTTTAGGGCTACATTCAAATAAAGTCTATTCAACTCTCAAATTCTCTTGTATTCAATACTAAGGGTTACTCAATTCCTAGGTAGTCCAAGATACTTCCAAAAAGAATAGTAAACTACCTCCCCCATAACCTATTTAAATTAGCTACTAATTACATAGGTCCCTCACTTATTCCCAAGATCAACTTGAAAACCATATTTTTAGGTTGTGCATTCTGATGTTATTTTGGCTTTTCTGCTTGACAACTCTGGCCTTTGACCTTTTAATAAAACTGTTGATGCATTGTTTGTCAATACAGTGCACACCTATTAAACTTCAGAAGTATGCCTTATAGGGAGACCCTAACATGACTGTTTACACAGTGTGTGACTCCTTTTAGAGACAGCCTAACAAAGTATGCTGATGGCTTGTTCAAAAAGGAGAACTTCTAAAATGCCTGTGATGTTTTGCCCTTCCCTTCACCATCAAGCCCATGAATATTAACTTCACAACCTGACAATTTTCCATCCTTTCTGCTTTCTAACCTTGAGGAACTAAAGACTAAGTTGAATAGATATTTATTCTTTCATCTATAGCTTGAGAGGCTGCTCAACATCTTTGTCAATGGAGGAATCCCTGTAGTCATGATTCAAGCTTCAATTACTGGGCTTCAGTTAGAATCCCTGTAAATACATACCACCCTCACCCAGAAACGTATCTCCATTGTCCCTCATAGTTGTGGATATATATATACAGGATATATATCGTTAATGTTTGTAAACTGATGTGAATGTGGAAAGAAATGAGTGATGGTGAACTCATACCTACAACAGTTATTTTGAGTTTTTAATAAAAATTATTTTGTTCAACAATATTCCTCCCATGTAGGAGGCAGTGATATGCAGCAGGATGTTTTCACCAACACATTTTTTTTAATGATTTTATTTATTTATTTAAGAAACAGAGGGAGTAGAGTGAGAGAACATGAGCCGCAGGGGGAGGGGCAGAGGGAGAGGGAGACAAAGACTCACCACCAAGGAGGGACCCCAATGTGGAGCTGTGGGGCTCTATCCCAGGATCCCAGGATCATGACTAGAGCTGAAGGTAGCCACTTAAATGACTGAGCCACCCATGAAACCACCCCCAGCCTATTTTAATGATTATTAACAATCCCTTAATTTAAAACCCCCAAAGCTTTAGATTATTACGATTTCTGTACAATCTCAAAATGTCAAACATCACTGAACCTAGAGTAGCATTATTCCATGAAACAAGTCAAAGATCACTGAATCTACCAGCATTCTGTCATTTATTGTTCATTTATTGGTTAGGCATTTTGTCATAGAAGGACACACTAATATAATGTAAATGCTAAGTGTAAATGTAGGATAGGCACCTCCTTGGGACAACTCATCTTGGAGGTAACAAAGACTGGGCTTATGTGACTATAATAAATAACTAGAAAACACACACCAAAAAATGCATGAATCCCACTGTTTTTAGATATTGGACAATAGACTGGGAAAAATAGCAATGCCTGAATGAAGAGAAAAAAAATTAGGTGAATTCAGTGTTTCTAGAGTCCCCAGATTTCTACATGGAGGCAATTTCTAAACTATGCTTTCAGAAAAGCAAACTCTAACAAAGTGCAGTCTAGGTGAATTAAGGAGAGGAAGAATGGAGTGCAAGGAACTGGTAGCAGCTGGAAGTATACATCATAGTTCCTTAAAGGAGGGAGATTTATAGAAAAAAAAATGTTTAGAAATCTACATAGGGTTCCCCTTGAATCTCTACTGAATGGTAGGCTATACAAAAGATACTGCATGCCCTGCAAAGCCTGAAATATTTATTATTCAGCTGTTTACAGAAAAATCTTGCCAATCTTTTCCCTAGAGAAGAAAATGAGATATTTAAAGTGAAATTTTCACTGGATGAAATTAATAACAGATTAGACATTATGGAAGAAAAATATTAGTAATTGTGAAGATAGTAACAGAATCTATCTAAAATGAAGCCAACAGGAAAGAAGTGCTGAAAATCAAATGAAGGGAGCCTCAGAAATTGGGGACCATATCAAGTAGTCTAACATACATGTATAGGAATAGCAGAAAGAAAGGAAAAAAGAGAATGAGGTATAAAAATATTTGAAAAATATAGTAGTTCAAGTTTTTCCAAATTTGCTAAAATCTAAAAACTCAAATGAAATAAGGTCAATGAATTCCATCTAGGGTAAACAGAAAGAAAACCCCACTCGGGTGCATCATAATCACACTGTTTCAACCTAGTGATAAAGACAAAGTATTAAAAACTGGTGGAGATAAAAAGTCACCTACATACATATAAAGATAAGAATGAGAGAAGAAAACTATGCAACCCTTAAATCAATAAAGCAAGGTCTTTAACTAACTGAAAGAAGAAAAAAAAAACCTGTCAACTTAGCATTTTATATTCAGTGAAAATAGCCTTAAAAATGAAGACAAAATAAAACCTTTTTCAGACAAAAGCTCAAATAATTTATCACCAGTAAATCAATTCTACAAGAAATGTTGAAAAAAAAAAAAAAGTTGTTTAGGCAGAAGGAAAATGATAACAGATGGAAGCATGGATCTACACAAAGAAATAAAGAGCAATTTAAATGTCAGTATTTGCCTTTATCCTCATCTTCTAATTTCTTTACAAGATAAATGAATGTTTAAGACAAAACAGATAGCAATGCATTATGGGATATTATACGTATAAGTAAAATGTATGATTCTAATAGCACAAAAGGGAGGCAAGAAAATGGAAGTATTCTGTTATCTAAGAAATGATATTATTTCAAGGTAGTCTATGATAAGTTGAATGCATATTATAACCTCTAGACCAACCACTAAAAAAATAAGTAAGCAAAAGATATAACTAATAAGGCACCAGTTGATATAAAATGGAAAAATAGAAAATCCTTATTAATCCAAAAGGCATCAGAAAATAATGAAATAAGAACAAAGCACATGAGACAAATAGAGAACAAATAGCAAGATAGTAAGCTTGAGTCCAAACATATCAATAATTACATTAAATATAAATGATCTAATAAAAGGCAGAAATTGTCAGAATGAATACAGAAGATACAACTATGTGTTGACTACAAGAAACAAGAAACCTTGAAAAACAAATACAAATACACAGGTACATCTTAAATAAATATGTTCACATACATACATATATATGTATAACATATTAAGAAAGCTGGAGAGGTTATATTAATATCAGATCAAGTACTTTTCAGAACAAGTGAATTACCAGGAATAGAGGGGCATTTCTAAATCAAAGGCTAAGGAATCACAAATCTTCAAATCCAGCCCAAATAATGTGAATTGCCTTAGGATTGCCACTATCAAGTATCCTAACTGATTAGAGTTAATTATCATTTAAGCCAGTTTGGACTCAAATTTTAAAAAGAAGAACATAGATGACATACTCCTTTTCTGTTCCAATTCTGACTTCTATAATACCCATATATGTTTGACCCTCTTTTTCTAAGTCTGGGATGACTACTTTTACCTACCTCAAGTTTCATTTTCTCCTTCTCTGTTTTATCCCAATTGCTATTTCAGTCCAAGCAGTAGACTAGTATTTAATTTGAGTTCCATGTTGCCTTGCATGCCTCTGTGTTTGCACCTGTGGAAGAGCCTGTAAATTGTCCACCAATATAATTTGGCCAACCCTCTTCCTTTAATAATAGAACTGCTGTCTTTTATCTGTGAATATTTGCACCCAGCTTCAGTGGGCCATATGGCCATGTGACTAAGGTCTGCCCCTTCCTGGTTGTGCTTTAAAAGAAATGATGTGTGAGTCCCTTGCTTTTGTACTCCTTCTTCTGGCTGAGAATCACTTTTGATAAAGGGTCTGAGATTTTTATTCTTGTTAAACATTCTA
Organism: Lontra canadensis; assembly: GCF_010015895.1. Taxonomy (NCBI): domain Eukaryota; kingdom Metazoa; phylum Chordata; class Mammalia; order Carnivora; family Mustelidae; genus Lontra; species Lontra canadensis. Next base: position 14,947,815 of record NW_022631030.1, on the reverse strand, counting down.
TTGAGTGGGTCTCTTTGTAATAGCAGCTTAGGGTAAATTCTAATATAGAACCTCTTTAATTTTCTTTACCCAAGAGAATTGGTAACTTCGCATAGCAAGCCAAATTTCTCATGCAATTCCTGTGTTATCCGTATTTAAAGAAAACAATCAGAAAATTGCTGTCACTTTTTAATGAGGATAAGGACTCTGAAAAAAGAATCTTGTCCCTACCTCCCCACTTTAATGCTTGCTAACTTTATTCATGACAGAATCAATTTATGACTTAAAAACACAACAGTTTATGGCTAGTCTTTAAAGAAGTAGAGACCTTGTAGGCATAGATATTAAATGTAATTTTGCAGTAACAGGAAACAACGAACATGTATAGATTCAGGTGTTAATTTGTGTGGCATAGAATGAGCCCTTCATTCTTCTAAACCTCTGTTGGTTGTCTAATCCATGAAAAGGGAATTAGCAAGCCTACTCTGATACTCCAAGGGTTTTCTAATCACCTAATCATTGGCCTGGCCCCAAACCCAGCTTTTTCTCGGCCACAGGCTTTATGGTCTCCCAGGTACAGCTGATCCTATTTCTAGAATTTTCCTTTTGTTTTCAGGGTTTTTTTCTTCTTTCATATGGAAACCCTGCTGCCCTCCAGTCTCTGTATGTTAGGATTACAATAACTAAGATAATGGAAAGAACTGGATTTTGGAAAACACAGCAAAGCTAATTCGAATTCCTGCTATAAAGTTATTCGAATCCTTCCAAACAACCTGTAGTATATGCTGTTGAGCCTCCTAGCCCTTTTGTAGGATAGGGGTTAGCCCCTGGAAAATCTCTTTTCACAATAATCACTGTCCCCGATTAAAACTAGGGTTCTCAAGGGGGGCTGTTTAGCATCAACATGTTACCTTACTTAAGTTAAGCCATCTCTGCTCTGGTGCCTGGATAGAGAATAATAACCAGGATTGTGTGGAGACCCCATCACTTTGCTTTCTCTGAAGCTGCCTTATCAGGAACAAGCCCCAGGGTGGCATTACTTAATCAATAGCAGAGAGAGAGAGAGAGTTCACAATAAACTGATTGCTGCATCTGGTTTCCTATGAGCAGTTGCAAGACTAGTGAAAGTCCTCTAATCTCATCAAGCAACCAGACAGATTGATTTTGAGTTCATTAATAGTTGCTGGGGTGAATGAGAGAGAAAGAGAGATGGGAAATGAATGCATTGTTGGCATCTACACCTTTAACAGAGATCAAGAAGCTCTTAAAAGCAGCTCATGGTCTCTGAGAGCACAGGGCCAGAACGTCTAGTCCCTGGCCTAGAGTCAAGGTCAACATTCATGTCCTCAGAGGAGGATAGAGGACCCGGGAATAGGAAGCCATGTGCTTTTAGATTTGTCTACAAAGCAACCAAAACTCCATAAGAAAAGGAAAAGTCTCAGTTATTTATCCAGATAGTTTGTTCACAGAATATCAAATAGCTTCCCATCCAAATGTTTGACAACATACAGATCTATAGAGGTATTTTAGCAAACTCAAAGTTACTTAGCCTTATCTACCAAAGAAGAAAAGCTGGAACTGTCCCTGAAAAGGACATCAAATAACAATAAGTCAATTCGATTTGGGGTGTAGGTGCTTTTAACTTAATTCACAATTGGTAGAGGATTCTATCTAGGCTATCCTGTCCTTCTAAGCTCTTTTTATTCCTGTACCTGTTAACCATATGCTAATGGACTGGAAGGGCTAGTGACTCACCAAAAAGTGTTTTATTTTAATGCAGATCCCTTGTTCCTTTATAAAACAGGTATATTCTTTGGAGGTTGTATACAAATTGAGTCAACAATAAAATACATGGAAATGGGCAGATTTGCTTAGAAGAATACCAGTCTTCTAACCAACTCACAATATATCAGGTTGCTAAAATTAATTTTTATATATTGCTCTCTCTCTAAACCATCATAATAATTTCCTGCTAATGTGAGTTTCAGTCCAAGGCAAGCAAGATACCTTTCAGACAGGCTCAGTTACAAGTTTATAGCAACATTCTACTAGGCAGCATTGTCCATGTGCCCTCTTTCCTTCCCTGTGGTACAAGGTAACTTAGGAGAATCCTTCATTAACTGCACAAATATTTACTGACTGTCTATTATGGGCTGCACATTGAACTATTATTAGTGATATAAAGCATGCTCACATAAGCGTGGTCCTTCATCTCAAATGATTCAAGACTTCTCATGGGGGTTGGGAGGTATGCTCTGGGAGGACCAGGAAGTGTCAATTGTTTAGAATTGAAAGGTATGGGCTGACAGAACTTAGATGAGTACGGCTTGCCATGGGAAACAGGGAGATTATTCCAGCAGGACCAACCGCTGAGATGAATTTAAGGGGAAAGAGCAGGGTATGTTTGAGGAACCCCAAGAAGCATGGCAGGAGTTTAGGGAGGAAAGCAGACAGCAGGAGGATATGGGGCTGGGTATGTGCAGATGGGAATGCTGCTGCTAAACTCATAAGGAGTGTGAGTGGATATAAATGATTCTTAGAGAGCAAGAATGGGCCTGAAGACATCCTCACAGAGAACTGACAGATTTGGGTTTAGGAAAGATCATGTGAATGGCAGAATATAGAATCCACAGGGACAGAGATCTAAGAGACTGTGAGGGAGATATTGTAGTCATCATGGAAATGGACAATTATGGGATTGGGTACACACAGTGCACACCTTTTGTCATCCACCCTCAAGCCCCATACTTCCTACAGCATTGGTGTCCCAGCCAGGCTTTATCTACCCTGACATGGCTCAGTGAAGGAGTCCTGTCATCAGACCCTTTCCTTTTGTGTTCCCATTATCTAGACTCTGTTAGTGAGGTAGCAGTTTGCTCGGTCATAAAGAGGTAAAGACAGTAATAAAAATAACAACTGTGAAACTAAACCAGGTGTGTTCTAAATCTTCTGTGAAGTAGACACAATTTTTCCTTGTAGATAGGAAAGTTTGAGATAAATAACAGAGAATCGGTAAATAATTCAGCCTATGACCTTGATGCTTATTGATTCCTGCAGCTGTTTATCTTTCTCTAGGCTACCCAGAAGAAAAAAAAAAAATCCAAAAAACAATTATCACTTAATTATAAAATTGCTTGTCTTGGGAGAGCCTTCTGGTTGGTTGCTGAACACTCCAAGGGGGTAAGTTAATCTCTATAAACCATCCAGCCTGACTGAAGCTGCTGCTTAAAATTCCTAACCACAGCCTTCATTATTCTCTGTTATGGATGAAAAATCAAAGAAAGAAAGAAAGAAAGAAAGAAAGAAAGAAAGAAAAGAAAGAAAGAAGCACCCACATTTTTTTTTTTCATTTTCAGACACTTAGGATGTTTAGCCAACAGATGACTTAGATGACTATCTATTTCTCTCCTGTGGGATTTGCATGCTGATGGATTCTGGTCATGGGGTACCAGGTGTGGTAGACAGTGAGCTCTTGATCCGTGTGAGTAGCAGTGCTGGTGGAAACAGTTGCTGAAGCTGTAGTTAATTTTCAGATTGGGCTGCAAAAGGGAAAATGAATAGGGTACGAATTTATTTATTTATTTATTTTTTACACACAAATAATTTTTTCTTTGACCTTAGCTTGGTTGAAAGGTAAGGCCTTAAAGCCAAATGCTGGTTCTCACTGTCTTAGGGGGTGGGGGTTGGATCGCGTACCATTAGTGTCACAGCCACTCTGAGCCAGAGGTTTAATCATGCCAATGGGGTAGGGAATAAACTCTTTGAACAGCTTGCCCTATTCCTTTATATGTATTTTCTTATCTTGGTGATCATTAAAAATGTTTGGCTAGCAAACAAACAGCCCTATTAAAAATGGGCAAAGGACATTTTTCCAAAGAAGATATACAAATGACAAATAATCACATGAAAAGATGTTCAACAGCACTAATCACCAGGGACATGCAAACTAAAAACGACAATGAGTTATACCTCTCACCCATTAGGATGACTACCATCAAAATACCATCAAAATAAAGAAGGAACGAAGGAAGGAAGGAAAGGAGGAAGGGAGAGAAGGAAATGAGGGAGAGAGGGAAGAAGGAAGAGAGAAAGGGAGGAAGGGAAAAAGAAACCCATTAAATAGAAGTGCTGATGATGATGTGGAGAAATTGGAACACAGTGTCCTGTGTGTGGGCATGTAAAACCGTGTGGCAGCTATAGAAACCATTATAATGGTTAAAAATAGGGTTATCGTATTCAGCAATTCCACTTAGGGAATAAAATTGAAAACAAGGTCTCAATATTTGTACATCTATGTTCAAAGCAGCATTATTTACAATAGCCAAAAAATGGAAGCACCCTAGGTGTCCACTGGTAGATGAATAGATTTAAAAAATCAGTATGTATAATGGAATGTTATCCAGCCTTAAGGAAGAAATTCTGGCATATATTATAACATGGATGAACCTTAAGGACGTTATTCTAAGTGAAGAAAGACTGTCACTGTCTGAAACTTAAATGCCATAGAATTTCACTTATCTGAGGCACCTAGGGTGGTCAAATTCATAGAGACAGAAAACACAATGGTGCTTGCCAGGGCTGGAGAGAGTGGGGAATGAGGAGTTGTTGTTTAATGGGTATAGAGTTTCAGTTTTGCAAGATGAAAAGATTTCTGGAGATTGATGGTACAACATTGTGCACGTACTTAACACCACTGAAATGTACACTTGAAAGTTAAGATGTAATGTTTTGCATATGTTGCCACAATTAAACATTTTTATAGACTGGTTGGCTGGCTTTGAGAAATTGAAGCATATTCAGCATGAGAGTGGACAGAACTGTGGAACCCTATATCTATTTTGGCTCTTCTTCCAAGAGCTGACTTTCTAGAAGACCTCAAACAAAACACTGAACTATTTAGTTTACACATCTTTAAAATGTGATGGCTGTTATTCTTATCTCACTGAGGGGTGGGGATTGAGAGAAGGCATTCAAAGCAAGAAAAATGTCCAATGTGACATAGAGACAAAACTCCTGCCTCTACCCAAACCCTGATGGGAAATAGCAGGTCATACACTTACTTCTGCTAAAGAGGAAGTTGCAAAGGATATCTGTTTCTATAGGAAAGCTGCCTTTCTTTATTAGCACTTGGTACATTGGCACACAGATAACTCAGCAACATCATGGGGAAGGCTGTGCAAACTAAGGTCTAGGCTGTGGGACTTGAATGCCTATCCTATGGCTTCAAGTTCAGAGCCCATGTTATGGTCTCAAATACCTACCTTCCCCCATGATCATTTCCCATGCGTAGAGCACCCTGATTTCTTTCTGCTGGGTATCCAATGTCTATCCACCTTCCAGATCTGATTCAAATCCTTCCTCTACTCCCAACTCCTTCTCTGAGGCTCTCTACAATATCATTTCAACATCCTACTCTGACCATTCCTTCCTCTTATCCTTTAATTTCCTCCATGCCTACCCCTCAATAAGCACTTTGGTTTTCTTATAGTTCTTCAAATCTAGCAGGCACATTCCAACCTCTAAGGGTAGGTCCTTGGTATCCTCTCTGCCTAAGATGATATCCATCTGACTTCTCTCTTTCAAATGCTTCCCTGGCTTCTCTGCTTAAAATGTTAACCCATCACTCTTGCCCTTGGAATCCCTATCTGCACAGAAACAGATAGGATTGACTGTTCACCATACTTATCATCATATGACGTATCAAATGTTTTACATATTTACTTATGGTCTATCTGTCTCTGCCCAGGAGAAGGTAAGCTCCATGAGGTCACAGATTTTTGTCTTTGTATTCATTGCCACATAAGGGCCTGGTGCACAGTAGGTGCTTAAATATATTTTTGAATGAATGAATGAAAGAACCCCAGAACCAAGCACAAAGCTATATGTAACTTTGTCTTTGTCTATATGTAACTTTGTCCTACTAATCAGAGTTAGGGGAAACTCAGCTAAATAAAGTCACATGTATTTTTTTTTTCCTTCAGGACTTCTGAAATCCCTTGGTACTTTGATATGTTAATGTGCATGGCAGAACTCTAGGGGATGGGATACCATAGGCCATATTCTCCCAGGGGTTTGCCTATACAGTCTACGTCCAAGGGGCATCTGCACAGCACACTTGGAAATGCTATGCTGCATGAGTGAGCTCTGCCTGTCAGTGAATTCCTTCCTCTTTGGTGGCCTCAAATTCTTGAATTATTTATGGCTCAGAATGGGGTTCTGACTGGTCTAAGGCTTGTTTTGATGGTAGGATTTCAGTCTCAAAGAGCTATTCTTAGTCCTACCTCATTCCCATCCACTCAAAGTTGTTCTGCTCCACAGGGGCACTACTTGTGTCCCCATCAGTACACTTATTCTATCTGCTAATCTGGAAAGTTGCTTAAAGGGGGAAGATCCTGAACTCAGTAAAATCAAAAACCTCTAAACCAAATGCAGCCCTCTGCCCGGCTTGCCACTGCAGCATGAAGCAGAACTTGGTGGGAAGAGTGACCATGAGCCAAGTGGGGCTCATATTAGGGCTTGTACTCTGCCTTTAGAGGGGAAGCCACTGGAGAGGCATGAGATCCATGTCTGGGGACTAACTATGGAACTGCGTAAGCAGGAATGCCAAATGTTTACACCCTAGAGCCAGAGCCAAGCTCCCTACTTCAGGAGAACTTTGGGACTGGCATGGATACCCAGCCTTGCTTAGCCTCTTCCAGCTGTCAATGGCAAACCCACTAGATGGCAACTTCTTGTCAGCTGTAATGAAGAGAGCCAATATCTAACAGAGACAGAGATGATAATCAATTAACATTTATTGAGTGCTTACTATGCATCTGACTATACCTGGAAGCATTTTCATGATTTACCCATTTAGTATGTAAAATAACTGTGAAATAAATATTACATTGTTATTCCACACATATGAAAACTGAAGCTCAGAGAAGTGAACTAATTTGTTCAACATCACACAGCTAGATCTCCAGGCCTTAAGGTAAGGTCCACTACAGCACAGTAGTATCTGGGAGAGAGTGTGAAAATAGAGGAGCAAAGTTCTAGGAGACTGGGTTGGTGAGGAGTGGAGGAAGGGGTGGAGAAGACCAGAGGCAGGGCTTACTCACCCATAGACCCCTTGAAGTTAGATGAAAGCATGGTACCTGGCTCCAGAAGACAGAAGGTGACTCGGAACAATTTCAGTGACTATATTAATCTCTGGAGGGGAAATTCTAACTTTGACGAAGGAGACAGGGGGGAGACAGAAGGAGACAGAGGGTAGAGGCAGGGTAGGTGAAGAGTCTTTAAGTTTCTATCTCCTTCAGATGATCTACTGATCCTTCCTTAGTGTTAAGCACAACCCCAATTCTCAACATCCAACTGGTAGGCTTGGTGAAAAAGAAGCAAGCTCTTTGGGACAAGGATGAAATTTAGGAAGAGTGGCATTTAAACAATCAATCCTGACATGTTGGATTCTCACAGTGTGCCAAAGCATTGATTGGCCTATGCAGGAACATGCAAAATGGTCTCTAACCTCAAGTGACCTGCAATAGAGTTCGAAGAATGGGGGGAGAAGTCTCATATGAATACCTAACACTGTTAGCCAATATATAGGAAATGCCAGGAATGATAAATAACACAGGGCTTCAGAAAAGTGTGTCTAGGTAGAGAAGGAGATAGTCAAATTTGAGCTAACACCTGCTACACCAAGGAAGATGAAAGTAATACCCATAAGAAAGCATGGGAGGATTAGGAAGCAGCGAGCAGGCCCACTGGACTAGGTAGAGAGCTTAGAAAGAGACAAGATGAGGTGAACCCAATCTGTGGTGGCATTTAAGGCTTGCCTAAGAAGTTCAGACTTTAACTTCTAAGCACCAAAGATTTACAAGCAGGAGAGTTCAGATCCTAGGGCATAGTTTATGAACTCAGAATGATTGCAGGATACAGACAGGATGGCCCAGGGGGAAGAGGCTGGGAAGCAAGTGGGGAAGTATTTGCAATGAATACAGGTTCTTTTCACCTGCCTGGTATCTATTTCCCCTTCTCCTGGGGACTGTGCCAGAATTTTCCAGTGGAAACATTTCTCATCAGTCTGAAGCTCTGTCCTCTGGGTGGGGCTGATGCTACCCACTACTCCCTTTCTAAAGATGAATACACAACCCAGACTCAGCCAGAAAAAGGGTCCTTTTCCCGGGCCACACAGTGGTTAAAAAATGATCCATGCCTCAAGTCAGTCCAGTGAGAATCCACCCTTGCATTTTTTTGAAGTTATTGGAAATGAAGCATGTGTTTTGCATTGGGTTTGTCAACTGGAGGCTAAAACCCTGAAGGGTCAGTGGCCATTTTGCCAACACTGGAGAGGGGAATAATATCTAACCAGAGGGAAAAGGAATCAGGAGATGGGAAGAGAGTGTCCTAAAACGACTGAACCCCTGGATTCAGCCATGGCTGACACATGGTCTGGGAAAAAAAAATCCAACAGCAGAGGCTAGAGATTGCCAGAAAGGAGGGAGAGTGGGGTGAAGGTCAGCCTCTCTGACAAGGTGACTTTTGATGTCTTTCTCATTTTATCTTCTTGCAAGCTCTCTACCTAGTCTAGCTGGTCTACCCTGAAGGAGGCAGAGGCAGGAACAACGTGGATGTCCTGGGAAGAGTCCTCTAGAGAGAGGGAAGAGCAGGGCAAAGCCTTTGCCTGGGATGTGCTCAGCATGTGTGAGGGGCAGCAAGAAGGCCAGCACGGCCTGAGCCAAGTTAGCAAGACAGAGAGTGATGGGCCGGGGGTCGGGTCATGTAAAGCTTTGTTGTCCCTGGAAGGGAGCTTGGCCTCTCCTCTCGGAATGAGTGGCAGCCATTAGAGAGTTCTGAGTTAAGCAATGACATAATGCAACCGAGGTTTAAAAGGGTCACTCCACTCAGCCTGTGTCTTGAGAGCAGAAGGAGGCAGGGCAAGGGTAAAAGGAAGATGATTCAGAAGGCAGTAAACACCCTTGCCCTTTTGGTTTAACCAGTACGATTTGAGATCCGGTCTCCAGATTAGGCACCAGGTACTTAGAAATAAGGGCCTGGGGTCAGGAAGTGGCTAGGAAAAGGAATGAACGGAAGTGAGGCCTGAACAGAAACAACCCCGGAGGAGCAGGCAGCCGAAGAAAGAAGGCAGGAGAAAGGGTTAGCGGACTCATGGCTGGGCCCTGGCCAGAGGGGAGCGCAAGGATCCCGCAGCTTCCACATCCCTAGGTAATGCAAGGTCACTGGGTCTCCCCTACCTGCATGGCAGCTGCAGTGGGGGGTGCCTGGTGAAGCTGAGGCCCAGCCCAGGCTGCGCAGCCAAGCTAACTGTGTCTCAGCCACAGACTGCCTTGGCCTTGTCCCACAGTCTGCTCCTGAGCCGCGACGGGGAGGCTCCTGGAGACTGGGGCGGAATCCTCGCAGAGTTTGTGAAAGCCCTCTCGACAAGGCTGTGCTCCCAACTAGTCTTGGCCCTGATTGCAGGCTGTGGGGTGGCCCAGGCCCTCTCCCAACAGCCAGGACCCAGCGATTCTCTCCCATGACCTGAAGCCAGCCCCCTTCCTCCCTCCACCTCAGTCCTTCCAACCCTTTTCTTTCCTTGCTTCCTTTTCCCTGGGGAAGGACTGAGAACCAGACCAAGCTCAAATGTCCACTGGAAGGGGAGCTTGGCCCTCTGAGGGGGCTGGGAGGGCAGAGCTGCAGGTAAATTCCAGCAGTAAGCATGAAACCACAGTCAGCCCCATGGCCAGGGGCCCCTCCACCAAGGTCGGGAGGCTTCTCCTACACAGAGAAAACATCAGAAATTGATCTTGCTGTTAGCATTTACTAGGCACTCTCGGAGGAGGCCTCTTCACCGGCTGCACCGTTTATCTTTGGAAAAGACACCAGTTTGCTCTGCCTCCTCTCTGCCATCCTGCCACTGCTTGGTTACGGCTCCCAAAGGGTCCTCCAGAGTCACAGGACAGGGGGCCGGCGCTGGAACCAGAGCCAAGTGTCCCCGACTGGGAGACTCCACCAATAAGCAAGTCAGTATACTTCCTCTCCTTTGTTCTGTGACATCTCTGTGTCGGGCCTCAGGTTTTACCTCACTACCAATCGTAAAATGCCTCCATTGCAAAGGGCCTGCACGTCATCCATCCCAGCACGCTCATTCTACAGACCAGAAAACTGAGATTTCAAAATGGGAGTACTGTCTCCAGGGTCACAGGTGGCGTTCCAGGCAGAGCAGGGACTAGAAGTCCATGCCCCCTTACTGCCAGGACGACAAGTCTTTGTCCCGCTTGTTTTCTAGAGAACAGGAGCCACTGGCTCTTCTGTAGCCATCCCTACAGTCTTTGAAGTAGGTGGTGCTTAATAGACAGATTTTTATTTGGTAAGAGACAATGACATACATCTGCACCCGTGATGGATAGAGAGGGCAGAGGCCACCGTCTAGTTCCCTCTCCCAGGGAGCTGAGGCAAAGGTACAAGACAAAAGTGACTTTCACGTGTTTTTCTGGACTATGATTTGACTTCTTCTGAGAAGGACAAGGAGCAGATGTGAGCGTCGTATTATGGGATAAGGTGGTTGGCTGTCAGGAGCAGTACTCCCTCCCAAAACAACATTCAGCAGATCCTTATTTAGATACTCTGTGCCGAACTTTGAGACAGGACAGGGGGTCCAGGCATGAGTAAGAAAGCCTGGAATACGATGTGCCAATTCAAAGCCAGAATCAGGAGTCTATGTATCACGTGAGCTTTCTGATGGTAAGTGTTTCCCTGCATAAAATGCCAGTAATAAGAACACCACCCTCATAGGACTGCTACTGTGATTAAACGAGTTAATGTATATTAATTTTGACAAGGCATCTAACTACAGTAGAACCTTAAGAAATAAGCATGCTTACTGACTAAATCTGTAGTTGAGAGGAGAACCATACCATAGAACTTTTCTGTGATTGGAAACTTTCCATATCTGGCCTGTCGCATGCAGTAACCACCAGCCAGATGTGGCTGCTGGACAGTTTAAGTGTGGCTAAGGTAACCAAAAACTGGATTTTAAATTTTACTTAATTTTAATTATTTTGATTAAGTAGCCATACTGTTTAAGCTTTATGTGGCTAAGGGCTCATGCACCAAACAGAACAGGCCTATACGTTAAGTACTAAGAACAGTGCGGTGTGGTACATTCAGACAACAGGATATCCATTATTCAGAGCTGAAAAGAAATGACCCATCAGGCCACACAAAGACGTGGAAGAAGCTTAAGTGCACATTACTAAGGGGAAAAGCCACTCTGAAGAGACTCTAGACTGTATAACTCCAATTATGGGACATGCTGGAAAAGGCAGAACTACGGAGACAGTTGAAAGGTCAGAGGTTGCCAGGGGCTTGAGGGGGTGGGGTGTGGAGGGAGAAACAGGTGGAGCCAAGAGGATTTTAAAACAGTGAAACGATTCCCTGCGACACTGTAATGGTGGATATGTGTCATTATATATCTGTCGCATCCCACAGAACGAATACCAAGAGTAAACCCTCATGAAACGATGGATTTGTGGTGGTAATGATGTGTGACATAGGTTCATCAGATACCACAAATGTATGACAGATCTCTATACTATATCTATACATCAGATACCACAAATATATGGGGATCTCTATACTTTTTGTTCAGTTCTTCAGTGAATCTAAAATAGGTCTAAAAACTAAAATCGATTTACAATAAAGAGTGACATGGGAATGCATGGAAGAAGAGAGATTTGAAGCAAGTTCTTAAGAATGGCTATGGCGGTAGTAACAGGAGCTGTGTTTGCAATGCCCTGCAGGGTCTGGGACGGCGAGTCAGGCCGTGGGTCAGAGCAGAGGGTTTTTACGGGAGAGAAGTGGGAGCCAGGCTGGAAATTAACTGGGGAATTTGAATTCCACATGAAGAGCCCAAAATGTATCAGCAACCAAGTCCCTGAAGATTTTCACACAGGGATATGGGATATCCAAAAAAGTGTTTTAGAAATATCAATATCCTAAATAAGCATCCTCTCTGGGACTTGAAATTTTTTTGAGGGTCAGATCCATGTCTTTAAGTTAAATCATGTGAGGTTCTTGCTATCACATCAGGAACTCAAAAGTGCTTAAAACAAATCAAACAAATTGATAGCTTAGCTTGGGATCATGCTGCTTTACAATGTGGTATGTCCCATATTGCCTGGAAAATTACGGGCTTTTAGGGACTCCTGCTTGATGGGTTTGTCTAAATGTGTTTAAAAGGAAGAGCACAATGGAGACCCCATCAGCACTGGGGACTCAGCCTTCAGAATGCTTAAGTATCAGGAAAAGATTTTCCTTTGTGCTCTCCTATGGTGCACTATCTTCAAAGGTCCCTAGATTTATTATTTCATCAACAGATCGGAGAGGGGAGTTTGTATGAGATCAAACAAACACAAGTACTATGGGAAGGCTGGCAGGTGATAGTGTATAAATTGCCCGATGGAAAATGTCAAAAGTTGACATCAGAGCAGTGGGAGTGGGGGGAGCGTATGGAACACAGAACAAATGACTGTGCCTTTCTGAGAGCCAATTCCTTATACAGTCCGGCTAATGCACGGCGAGAAACTCAGGACTCAGAAACACACTGAGAATCCACTGAAACCCATTAACTCAAAATATACCCTTTATAAAAAGTTTTAAAAACATCTCTTCATTTCTATACCTGTTGTCATTTTTGTTATCTTTGCTTTCCTCTGTCTCTCTCTATCTCTGTCTCTTTCTGTCTCTTTCTCTCTCCCCCTCTCACACACCAAGGTACACACACTCCTGCGTGCATTCTCTTTGCCTACCCTACATTCATCACCTTGTTTCTTTTCTATGTCATTCTTTACATCTGCTTGAACAATCTTCTAAGGGTAGCATCTTGATAGTTAAAGCATCTTTCAAGGTAGAAAATGTTATGTCCCTTGTTGTTGCCAGAGCCTTGACGATTTAGACACTTAGATACAAAGTGAGCTAAAGTCTCTCCTACCAACATCCGTGCTCATGTCCTGAGTCAGTTTCTGTGTAGCTGAACAAGAGGGTAGCAAGCAGCGGCAGAACATTCCCTGTGGTCTGAATGGTAGGCTGAATGGTAGTCTGTCAGCTACTCCCTCCCTCCCCTTGCCCCAACCAGTCTTTGTTCAAATGCCGACTCTGGAGAGTGAGCCTTCCCTGACCACCCTCCTAAAATAACCACCACCCTCTGGGCAACTATCCATCCCCTTGCCCTGCTTCTATTTCACAGCACATTTCATTACTTGCCACCGGAATATATATTTACTTCTTTGTCGATAGCCTATCTCCTCTGTTAAGATGTGAGTTCCATCATGTTTTTAATCCTCAGCAGCCAGGTAAGTACTGGGACGAATTGCATTTTCCACCTGGAGACACGGTAAGACTTGGATGCTGAGGGACGTCGCTAAGGTCATGCAGCTACCACCAGTTCTAGAACAGAGATCATAACCCAGTCTGCCTTTTACTCGACAGTGCTCTCAACCATAGCACTCAACCCACCTCGAGGCAGTGGGGTATGCGTTCTACGGTTATGTGTTTATGTCCAGTGAAAGTCAGGTTTGAAAGTGGCGTCCATGAAAAAAACCAACATGGCTTGAAAATCGATTGGCTCTCAGCCTACCTTCTCCACTCACTTCTTTCCTAGTGAGAAATGCTAGTGGGTGGCAACCAATTCCAAACTCCCATAAAAAAACACAGCCAAAAACAAACAAACAAACAAACAAACAAAAAACCCAAAACCCCATAGCCCATCAGAATTGCTTGGAATGCAAGTTCTTCGAGCACAGAAACCGTTATTTGTAGGCAGCGCTATGTTTAGTGGCTGAAATAGCATGGAGCTTAATCAATAATCGAGTTATTTTCATTCCCATGTTTCTGTGAAGTCCCTACACTCTCTAAGAATACATACCTGGGATGCTACTAGAGTCCAATAAATGTCACCTTACTTTATTTCTCAAAATCAGGCTTCCTTTGCTGTGAGTTCCCAGCTACCTGTCTCAACAGTTCGGGCCTCCTCCTTCCTTTCCTCAATAGAGCCATAGAGTGGGCCCAATCTTGTTCTTCCTATGTTTCAGCCATCTGCGGACACTGCGGGCCAGCACTGGCCCCGTCCTGGCTCGCTGCCATCTATCTCTTGGGCATTCTGCTTTGGACAGGCTTGAGTATGTTCTTTGCTGCAGTCTGCCTTGTAGAATCCAGCTCCACGTGTGGGGCGTGCTAAAGAGCTGGTCTCTCCTCTCCCCGTCTCCAGGGAAGTTCCAACACGACCCTTGATACACCTCTACCTCAGCAACGCAACACAAATACACCATCCATGCCTTCCTCTGTAGGGACAGCCCCACACCACCTTCCTCAACAAAACATTGCAAACATCATCCTTCTTTTACTTTGGTTAAGTGCAGGAGGAGAACTTAAATCCAGTTACCTTTTTAAAAAATTAACTCAACTCATTACCAATAATGTGTGTTTTAGATTCATACATGATTACGAAGATTTCATTAATTCTCTTCACGCCCTCACCATTTGGACTGCCAAATTGATACCAAATTTGGCTGACAAATATATTTGTTGTGGCCAAGAAAGAAGAAAACTTCATTCCTTTCTCAGATAACATCAGGCATATGATTTCTCCCTGGATCTGATCGCATTGCCTGCTTCCCCTTGATGGCTGGTGGTGCCCCCAATAACCCTCAGTGAAAGAAGAGCCCAAGGGGGTAAGGTCACAGGAGCAGGGCTCCCATGGTGCTCCGCCGGCTCAGCACTAGCTCACGCGGGTGCCTCCCCGACACTACTCACAAGTTATTAACAGCTGAACAGAATTCCAAACCTTCTGTTCCTAACACATTTCTAACACCTTCCATAATCCACAGTTGTTATCAAAGGCATTTGCAGCTGCGAAGAAAGGTGGGTGGGCAGGCTAAGTAAATTAATAAATAAAGGTTTCCATGCAGAATGCTCAGCTCGGCACAGCTTGAAACCTTACCATGACCTATCTTAGAATAAAACAACTTAGGAAGTTTCTTTCCCTGCCCTGCCCTCATGCAGGAGAACACACTGGTAATGTCAGTCAGGGAGTTCATCCAGCTACAGCGCACCTACTGCATGCAAAGAAATATTGTGGTGTTGGTGAAGAGACAAGTAACAAACCAGGAAGGTGAAAATCACATAGAATGGCCCAGATCCCGCAGCAGTGATTCTTAAACATTCTGAACATGTCAAGAGCACTCTGGATAATGAACAATGAACATGTGTTAGAGTGGGACTTCAAATCCAGCAAAGGCAGATTTGCTTTAATCCTGACATCTACCATGTTCCAACTTCTCTCCGTCTTGCTTTTGAGCATCTGAATGAAGGGAAGAGATTGAGCACTGAGGACCCGATCACTTAATACTGCACAGAGGAATAATGGGAAAGTAGCAGATCCTTCTCCAAATGGCTTACAGAGTTCTGAAGCTCTGGTTGAGAGTGTTTCTGGTAGATTCTAAGATTTGAATATCATCTAAGTTAGGGTGTGAAAAGAAGGTGATTGACTGGGCTGAACCAACAATGATTAATGGGTACAGGCAGCCAGCCATTTACACAAACATTTATTGAATATTTCCTCCATTTCCTATATGGCAGGCGTGGTAAGCACTGAGGATGAAATGATGAGTAAGATATATTTCCTACTTTTGAGATGCTCATGGGCTAGTGAAGGAGTCTGGGCAACATGCAAGTAACTTTCCTTTTGTATCACATGAGGTATCGTTGAGGCCTGCATGGGGTACAGTGGAAGGCAAAGGGAGTGCCCGATGGCGGAGGGAGTTAAGAAAGATTTCTAGAAAGAAGAGATCCCTGGGGTAATTCTTCAAAGACGAGGAAGCATTAGCCAGATGGAGAAAAATGGGAAGAAAATTCCAAGCAAAGTGGATAACAGGTGCAGTCGTTTATAGAGGAATGAGAGAATCAAGAGCGTTTGGACATTTTCCCCCAGCTCCATGGGACTGAAATAGAAGGTCAGTGTGGGAGTGGCAAAGAACAAGTCTAACTCATATTAAGAAGTCTTCTTATGAGTTACTCCAGTGGATTTAAGTTTATTCCTGAGGTTTGAGAGGGAGATTCTGGAGCACTGCAAAGGGAGAAGTATAGACAGATTTATAATAGGGAAACAGCAGTTTTATATAACTAGAGAGCAGAGACTGGATAAATGGATGGAGTGGAGACATGGAGATGGAGAGATATGCTTAGGGACCACTAGAAAATTTTAGTTAAACATAGCTAAGGTCCTAAATTAAAAAGCAGCAATAAATATCGATGATGAACATTTGTAAGTATGTCGATTCTTAGGAGTGGTTTCCTCTATTGAGAATGAGCCATATAGGATACCACTTAGTGGTGCTAATTTTACCACAATAACAGTATTACTACAGGTACTAAAATAGTGATCTCGTCTGGAAACCTAACCAATGTACACAGGCTTTCCCCGCCCCCCTAACATTTCTAGTATCAGGAGAAAGGGATATTCCTTTGCTTTTGCCTATAAGGTCTCCTGTTTCAGTCCTATTCTGCTTGAAATAAGAGCCAGTAGAGTAAGATACTTCTTTTCCAATGAATGTGGATTTGTGATTTTTTCAAACTGAGATATGAACTGGCTTAACATATTATTCTTTCTATTTTCTTCCTCTTCCACTCCCTCCCCTTCCCCAGGTCAACCTGGGGATTTAACTTAAACTAAAGATGGACCCTCTAATCATGGAGTCTTTGCTGTGGCTGAAGCTAAGAAGAGGAGAGAGGGTCTTCCAGACCCAAGGTCAAACTGGACCACAGAAGCGCATCACTATCAGGCCTCTCCACAGCTTTGCCATGCAGGGTCCCTCAGCCAGGGAATGTCCAATAGACTCTGTTCCAGTTGGAGCACTCCAAAGAGACCCCAGGCCTTGGAGTCAGATAGATCTGTGATCTGGTCCCTACCTGCTTTCTTGCCCATCACACGGACGGAGAGAGGCCTGTCCGTGGTGTGTGTGGTGAGATCACATGTGTAATGCACTCAGCACAGATTCTGGCTCAGAGTTTCTTAAACAGGGGCAATTTTGCCCCCACAGGACATTTGGTAATGCCTGGAGACATTTTTGATTGTCACAACTGGTACTGGGTGGGGGTTGCTACTGGCGTCTAGTGCATAGATACCAGGTGCTGTTAAACATCCTAAAACAGACAGGACAGTCTTCTATAAGAAAGAATTATCTGTCCAAAATGTCAGTAGTGACTGAGGTTGAGAAACGCTTCTCTGGCCTGGTACACGTTCCTTTTAACTCCTCCTTCCAACTACCCTAAGACCACCCCCCTCCTAGAGTACAGACTAAAAGGAATGCTCCCAAGCAGAGATCCCACCCCACGGGATAGCCTCTGGCAGCTGTCTGGAGAGATTAACTTGATAATCCTCCCTGCCGTCTTCCCTACCATGATTAGAATGACGGGGTGGTGAGAAGTCGGCTCAGTCAGGCTCCAGGCTCCGTGTTCCTCTTTACTACCATTCTGAGCGAATTTTATTTGCCCCCTTGCCGGCCTTGCCCCTTCTCCTTACTATGCTTTTTGTCCTCCCCCAGGCACCATCCTTGTCATTGCCTTCCTCCCTTCCTCACGGCTCCCTGCCCCCAAGCCCAGAGATGACTATTTACTGACCACAGAGCAGATGTGTGTGTTCTTAGCAAATATTCCTAGGGACCTTTAAGGAACTTTTATTTTTTCCCCCATTTATAAACCAGCTTGTAATGCAGGCTGCTCTAAGATTCCGATTTGCAGATTGTGTTTGAGCCCCTCCCTGTCCTTTCTCCAGCTCTGTATACACAGTTGGTACCAAAGAGCTCTGCACCTTTCTGAGCAGGCACCCTCCAGGTGACGCTCTCTTCCAGAAAAACAAATGCAAAACTGTGCAGAGAAGAAAGGAAACAACCCTCTCTTCTTTCCATGGCTCATTATCCATGTGTATGGATGTATGGATGTACAGCATAGGGAATCCACAGATACAGAGACCCATATGCATACAAAAGGGAAAAGAAAGGTGTTCTGGGCAGGACGCTTAGAAACAATGCCAGTGCCAAAGGGAGCCTGGCTTCTGGCTGCAGGGGCCCCAGGGCTGATTAGCTAATGGTTCTGCCTGGGGGGACTGGATGCTGGGAGCACAAGGAGCAGACTTCACCTCCCCCCAGGCCGCCAGTCCAGCTGACCCCTTCTAGCTCTCCTCTGGTCATTTGCTGCGCAGCCTGTTTCCAACCATTCATAAGCTAGCCCTCAAAATCAAGCAAATGTGGTGATGGACACTGATCAGCGTCCCTAATTATCATCAGCTCAAGATTTGCCTGCCAGTGGAAGACCTCTCACTCCCATGCCCATGTGCTGAATAAATGACCAATGACAACGCAACTGAGTTCAAGGGAAGGCATAAGGGACAAGGGTGATGGAGCAGGGACAATTCCAGTCACAGAAGTGTGTGGGTTCCTCCGCTTCCTCTTCTCTGGAGATTGTTCTCTCCCTGGGGGCACAGAGGTGGGCAAGAGTAGGGAGTGGGGAGAAACTTGTCTTTCCTCTCTCTCCTTGGTTTTAGGTGCTTAGCCTAAATAGGCTTCCGTGAAAAGAAGGACCTAGAAGAACCACGCACCCCTCCAACCAAAAGAGAGAAAATTTTATTCTTGAAGTACTGACCTTCATGCTAGAAGCTACTTTGGTTAAAATATGACTGTTTGATCTGTCATTTGACATAATATTTTATGCCACCAGTATTTATTTTTCAGTGCTGAAAGCTGATGGAAGTCAACCCATGAAGAGCCTCAAATTCAACTCCACCCCCTCTGTGTCCTCTGTGACAGAAAGTGGAGGGAGCAGGCAGGTGTCTCCTGAAGGCTGGTCTCCCACCTGTTCTCTTTCCACCCCAGAAACCTTGCCAACCTCACGCCAGCCATCCCTGGAGCTGCGGATTCGAAGGTGGCTGCCGTGGTATGAGAAGACTGCTCTGACGCCGTGCCATGGGAGCCAGTCTGGGGAGTCAGGGGAAGACTTTCTGCAAGAAGGGATGTCTGAGGAGAAGAGTTTTAAGGTTGAGTGGAAATTATCCAGGTGACGAGGGAATTAAGGGAGAAGAAATGTTGCCTGAGGGAACAGCATGAGTAAAGGTGAGAGGGCATGAAACAACATGGGAGGCGCTGAGATTTGTAAGCACTTAGCACGACTGGAATATAACACAAGAGGCAGGCGGTAGCGAGGAAAAGAACCTGGAGAGGTGGGGGAGGGCGGAGATCACAGAGGACCCTGCTAAGGCGTTTGGACTTGATCCAGCAGGCAGGCAGAAGCCCTGAGGGGTTTAAATTCTGGAATGAAATGATCAGATGCACTTTTCAGCTGGATCACTCTGGCAGCTTGTGTGTGTGTGTGCGTGTGTGTGTGTGTGAAGCGGGGTGTAGGGAGAGACATGAAACATTGCTTTGTCTTCACGTGAAATTTGAAATTCTTTGAGATTTATTGGTAATACATGGGGCTGGCATCTGTGAATCACAGTCCACATATTTAGGTATGTAAGAAATACATCTTTTTATAATTCACCTTAATTTCTCTTTCAAGTTTCCTATGTGACCAGGTTGCTAGAAAAGCTCAACCTTCATCTTTTTGAAGTTCCTTCCTCCCATAGATTGTGCCAAGGTTTGGGGAATGTTTCAGCCCTTCCAGATAAGTGGACTGACCATTCCTCCTTATGGATTGCTTCCAACAAGTCCTGGTCCTGACCAGTGCTGGTGACCTGTCTGTATAGAGGGGAAGAGAGATAAAGGGAAGAAATCCCAATTAATTCTGTAAGTGGCTTACTCCACCAAGTTGGTTTTTTAAAAAATCAAGTAGATATGCATGTCTGAGGAAGAAGCACCAAGACTTTATGTAAGCACTAAGAGAATCTCCCTTATTCTTAGGAGTAAGAGAAGGAATAAAAGAATTTAAAAAAAAATTAAAAAAGTTAAAATAAAATAAGAGAACTAAAAAAAAAAAAGTATAAGAAGCAAAATAAATATGATCTGGAAACTGATGGCAAATGGAGGGCTCTGGGCTCCTGGACTAGGCAAATGGCAATATGGTACCAACAAAGCTAGAAATTACAGCAGGAGCAGGAATGGGAGTGGGTGTGGGGCAGGGGAAAGGGATCACCTGGAGACAGCTGAGTTCCAGGGGCCTAGGGCTCATTCACGACATGACATTCCCAATAGCAAGGCCACCTGCTCAATGCCAGCGGCCTTAAAGCTGCTGTCCCACCAGGGGTTCCATCTACCATGCCCAGAAGGAGCCCAAGCCACCCCTTCAAGTGGCCTCTTTCTCTTGCCCTTATTCTCCCACCTCAGTGTCCCCCAAACACTTGTGTTTATCTTTCTACACTGACTCAATTGCATTGCCTTCTTAAAACGTATGTGTATGTCTACTATACATCTTCCCTACAAATAAAGATTATTCTTCTCAGGGTGCCTGGGTGGCTCAGTGGTTAAGCCTCTGCCTTCGGTTCAGGTCACGATCCCAGGGTCCTGGGATCGAACCCTGCGTTGGGCTCCCTGCTCAGCAGAAAGCCTGCTTCTCCCTCTCCCACTCCCCTTGCTTGTGTTCCCCCTCTCATTGTCAAATAAATAAATAAAATCTTAAAGAAAAAAAAAAAAAGATTATTCTTCTCTCCTTACACTGTAGCTTCCATCATGACAGAGCTGCTACATTCCCTGGATCCTGGAGAACCCATCCCAGTGTAGGAGACCCAGGTGCAAAAGCTGGTTGGGTTTGATGCCAGCTGGCAGATTGTAAGCAGGTCACCAGCTTTCTTAGCATCAGCTCCCTTATTTGTAAAACGAGAGCAATAATACGTACTCTGACCAACTCCCAAGAGTGTTATGGTGATCAAATGACATAATGCCTAGAAAATGATTCTTTAAATGGAATATGTTGCTCAAATGTAAATTATTAAGTCACCTCTACATTACTTATCTCTGCTCTGCTTCTCATCTTTCTTTTGCTTAGCAATCCCTCCACCCTGTGAATCTGAGCATGGAAAACCATCTCAAGAAAGGGAGGTTGTGATTGGAAAAAGCGTGGCACTGCAGAGGACAGGGGTGTGAGGAAAAGGATGGGGGTGTCGTGCTCAAGCATCTGTGATGTTGACCCTCCGATCAGAGCCAGCGACAGGACTCAGCCATCACAGCCAGAGGCCCCAGGCTCTGGACTGAGACTGCTGCAGAATGAATGTTTTTCTTCCTTTTTCACTCTTGGCAACCTGGTAGAAAATGGCACCTGCTTATCCCCATTCCAGACCCAACAAAATACAGCTTTCATCATTTGATAGTGTACATGTACAGCCCATGCAGAGGCACAAAAATCAATGTGCATTGATTCCTTAGCTAGGAATTCATAAACTTCTTTAAGGTCATAGATTGATTTTTTACTTTCAGTAAAAAAATGTAAGACTCCAGACCTTTCCCTTCATTTCGGCCATCTTACTCATCTGCAGGGATGCACACTCTTACACACACGCCTCACCTGTGTGTGCCCTATCTTCCCTTGTTAGGTAACACCAGAAGGGAGAAGCACTTAGATATACAGGGTGAGGAAGAGAGGTACTTAAACACTCCTGCCCGCTGCATCAAAGCGTCCTCACTCTAACCTAATCCCTGGATTAATCAAATAATAGAACAAATGGATTTGAAGGATGACACCACAGAAATGAGCACAGTGGTCAAAACAGACTCAATACATTTGCCAAATCAAAGCTAGGCAGCAAGAGGTTTGACTCAGAGCTAAGGCAAGGGGCTTGCTCAGTGCTGCCCCCGACATTGGTTCTGCCCCTGGCTCCGAGTGGTGAGTGGGCATTTGAGTTCACATCCAAAGGTAGGCACCAATACCACGGGGGTTTCCTCATCGCCTCGACCTCAGTGGATCGACCTCTGAAAATTGAGAAAATATCTGCCTCCTAGTATGGTTACAATGACCGAATATGATTACAGATGTAAAAGCACTGTTTAGACTGCAAAGCATCAGATGAGTACAAGATAATTATTACTCCAGGGACACAAATCTTCCTTACTTATAATTAGAATCAGAAGTTTTCAAGAAATTTATGAATGATATGACTGATGGGGGTCACCATGAATTCTTTCCTTCCTTCCTTTTTAAAAACATTTATTTTACTGTGGCAAGGATGCCTAACATGAAATCTACCCTCTTAACAGATTCTGAGGTGTATAAAATAGTATTATGATTTATGGGCACAGCGTTGTACAGCAGATTGCTAGACCTTATTCTTGCATAACTGAAATTTTGTACCCACTCATTAGCAACGTTCCCCTCTGCCCCTTTCCGCACACCTGCCACCACCATTCTAGTCTTGTGCCTCTATGAGTTTGACTATTCTAGTTTCCTCATAGAAGTGGAATCTAGAACTGCCAAATGATCCTGCAATCTCCCCTCTGGTATTTATCCAAGACAATTGAAACTAGAAGCTCAAAGAGATATCTGCATTCCATGTTCAGGATAGCCAAGATGTGGAAACGACCTAAACGTTTGGATGGATAAAGAATGGTGATACATGCATGCAGTGGAATATTATACAGTTTTTAAAAAGAAGAAATCTGGATGAACCAGAGGACATTATGGGTAAATGAAATAACCAAATGGTAGAAGGAGGTGGGAAAAAAAATTCCAAGTCATGCTATCTGTGGCTTTCAAGCATAAACTCTGGAGCCGATTACTACTGGGGTCTCATCCCAGCCTTGCTACTTGTTAGCTGTCAGTCTCTTACCCAACCCTTCAAACCCTTGGACTCATCATCCCTAAAATGGGGATAACAATGCACCATGTGAAGTGGTCCAGAGCATGGATCAAGGCAGCATTTGTGGCTGCGCGCTCCCAGCCACGAACGCGGGCTGCTGTCGTTATCACTATCATGACTCAGAAGATGCCGGTCCTGCCAGCTGGAGGGCTCGCGTGGAAAAGTGGAGCCCGGCAGCCAGGCCTTCCGCGGGACCGCCGCCAAGCCCCTTGGATCGGGGCTGGCTCACAGGCCCAGCCCGGCCCGCTCTCCCTGGCATGGCCAGCTTTCTCTGCAGCCCGCAGCATTTGGTTCTCCCTGCTCCCCGGTGAGCCAGGGGAGCGAGAGTCTCTGGTCTCAGCTGCGTGCGGGTCACGTGCTCGCGCTGGTGTCAGGCTGCTCAATTAGCAGCAAATCAAGATGTTCAGATGGTGCAGCCACACACCGGGCAAGCCAGACCCCCCCCTCCCCCCGAGGCCGGCAGATTGCGCCTGTGTTGGCTACCGACTTCCTGTCAGCCTTGCAAGCCTCTTTGTTGCACGCCAGTCTCCCCTCTGAATTCTCCGAGTCCTTTTTACCCTCTGGCTCGGGTCCTGCGCGCTGTCAGCGCCTGTCCGTGATTGCGGGAGCTTGGTGGCGCCTGCCGACAGGTTCCTTCTCATCAGCGGAGGCCCCCTGCTGGCCGGTGGCTGCGGCCCTGCCCGGGAGGGCCCCCCACCCGCACGGCACTCCCGGTCCTTCCCCAGACTCCGCAGCCTGCCGCCTCCCTGGAAGGGGACCGGTCCTTGAGACCTTTTTCCCAGCCCAGCCGGTGGCAAGGCCAAAGTTCACACGGCTTTCAGCAGCTGTGCTTCTCCCTGGGCATCTGGCGGGGATGCAGGATCTTAGGCTCCTGACTCTGGTAGAGAAGGTACCACAGGTGAATCCGCAGTGACCTGGGAAGGAGATAATCATTCCTCCAGCCAACCAGCTGACTACCATAAACACAGGGAGACTTGATCAGTGTGTACAAGAAGTTCTGCCATCTTCCCTTCCCATATAGCCTGTGGTATCCCTTTATCATCTTTTTGACTTATACATGAATGTTAGGGAATTTGGAGGAAGGGGGGAGCATATGGAGGAGAGAAGGACCCAGAAACCCCTGTTTCCACACTGCTAGCCTGTTGGCACCTCAGGGCCCTGCACTAGGGCCACTTGTGGGCACAAAGCCTCTGAACCCAGGAGGTTAGTGTCCTGAGTTTAATGCAAGGCTTAATGCACAAGAAAGAGTCCTGCTGGGGCACCTGGGTAGCATGGTCTGTCAAATCTTAGACTCTAGGTTTCAGCTCAGACCATGATCTCAGTAGGGTGAGATTGAGCCTCGGAGGGGGCTCCCTTCTCAGTGTGGAGTCTGCTGGAGTTTCTTTCTCTGTCTCACTCTGCCCACCCTCTCCCCACAAGCACTGGCTTGCTCTCCCTCTCTCCCTCTCTCTCTAAAATAAGTAAATGTTAAAAAAATTTTAAAAAGAAAGGAAGGAAGGAAAGAAGTGTACTGCTGCATGTAGGATGTGTCCAGGTGCAGTGGGGGAGTGACCTCGTCCTGAGGCAAAGGGGTTTCAAAGAAAGACCAGCACCACAGCCTGAAGTCTCACCTCAGGCCTTAAAAACACATGTTTAATCCCAAACTGCCTTTCCCTGGGTTGCCTTTCAGAAGGTGGGTGCTTTAGAAATAACTTTTAAAAATGTGTTTCCTTGGAAAACATGATTGAGAAGGTGAAGAAACCACATCCTTGACTGGGAGATTGGGTCACCTGCAGTTACTGCTTCCGATGGGGGTCAGAAAAATTGAGGTCAGTTACAGCTTCCTGTGGATTTCACAGTGAGTCCGTAGGACTCCTGTGAAGCAAAGTCATGCCTCTCCCTTCCACACTTTTCTCTCCTCATCCAATCTCAGAAAGACTAGACAGCAGAGAGAAACACCCAGAAGCCACTGTGCTATGTGTGCCAGATGTCACCAGCTCTCCGCCTGTCCTCCCAGGAAAAAGGACAACTGCAGGGAAATCAGTCACATCTTGAATAGTTGGAGCAAGACTCCTACGGTGAAGCCCTTTGGGGATTAGCCAGCCAATCTCCTCTGTGGTATTCTGTGATCTCTTTTCTCTTACACACTTCAGCATCCAGCACAGATCTTGCTGGGGCTGTTTCCTGAAGAATGTGGTTGGGATCCTGGTCTTTCTTGTCTGTTACTGCTAAGTAGTCCCAGTAGACAGATGTCCACGGAGATGTGATTCCTCAAAAGGCAATTCCAGTTCAGTTTCAGACTGCTAAGATGTTAATCTACCACAATGATCCTATCACAAAATACCTGGAAAAAGACAGTGTGAAATATATCTCTTCTTAGCTTGGAACATGACCCTGGCTACAGCCAGTTGCCTCTTCTGAGAAGGTGGCTGACAGTGGAGTGGTATGGGAAGATGACCAGAACCTAGAATGGTCAGTGCACCAAACAAAAGTTCGAAAGTTATTTTTCAGTGCACAAAAGAGATCCTTGTTTCAAGAGTTGCTGGGGACTCCTGCACTTGTACTTGGCATTGGTATGCTAGTTCATTGCCATACCTTGTTTATCCAGTCTCTGCCCTCCTTGGTTGTCCTGAGACTAAAGGAAACTTCATAAAGTTGAAAGTTTGTTCCTATTTTATTTAACTGTAATGACACCTAGTCTATTTCTACTCCAGTGGATTTATTTCCAGGGAGTAGCCACAGCCCAGAGGAAGGCCTTGGGAAAAGCAGGGGAGTAGACACAAGATGGACCCCAGGATTATTCAGGAGCTGGAGCAGTTACCAGGAGCTCCAAACCCCAGGACATCAGAAAGAAACCCCAAGGCATAGAAGTCAATAAGACCAGAGTCTGGAATATTTGCAGAACAGGCAGTGTTGGGGTTGGGGGTGGGGTGCAAACCAGAGGCTATTCCTTTAGTGAGCAATGATTTAATGATTTTAAGTGCAAATCGTAGCCCCATTCTGCCTTTATCCCCAGCACGTCTACGTCTTGCTGATTCTTATTAAAGAAACTCTGTTGGGAGGCGCCCTTTCATAGCACATTAATGACAGCGTGGGAGGAGTAAAGTCCTCTTTAGCCTTTCTGTTTTTTGTAAAAAGTTTCTGGTGACTCACTGTCCCTCCAATTTCCTCAAGTGTCCCTGGGTGCCAGGCTAAGAAGCCCTGATGTGAACAAGAGCATCTGGCTTGGTCCAACCTCCTGGATGTTATACTATGAGGTGGTGGCAGAGGGTCCTGAGGATGGAGGCCCTGATGGCCCCGTGTTGTCCTGAGGACGGGATGTGGACCCAGGGAGCAGGAGCCCCTGGGACAGTCAGGTGTGCCCTCACAGTGAGCCGTCGGGCAAAAGAGGTACCAAGGACAGAGCCCTCACCCTGGCAGCAGGCCCCAGCTTCCTGCCCTCCTCCTTACCCTGCTGGCTTCTGGAGATTCTCCAAAGACAGCAGCAGGCACCAATGGCTAATTGCTCCGGAATAGCTAGTCTCCATTTCAGGGTGCTGCTTGCTTTTGCTTTAGTAGCTGGCAAATGAATCCTCCTAGGGATTATAATAACCCTGTCCTGGCTGTGTTCCCTGGAATCTTGGCCTCTTTCCCTGGCACTCATCCCAAAAGGGATGGAAATCTCTTAGTATTTATCCCCTTGAAGATCCCCTGCGCCTGCCTGGCTCCCAGCCACCCTGCACACAGACGGCCCGCTTCCTCCATTTCTCCATGGAGCAGATTGCGCCCTGGCTCTCCCCCGTGCTGTCACCCTCCGAAGGCTGCCGTCTCCCTGCTGGGGCTGCCCACTGCTCCTCCCAAGCCTCTCTGTTGGTACTCTCATCCCACTGGGCAGAAATATTTCTTCCCTGTATTTTCATTTCCACCAAAAAGCCCAAGAGAAGGACTGAGATGCCTTCTCAGACAGAAAGATACTAGGCACCCCTGAAACAATGGAAAGAGTTTTTGCTTCCTCAAAGAGATGACTGTCCGCCTTCCTTCCTCCTGACAAAAACACGACTCTGAGGACAGGGGAAGCACTGACATGTTGGTTCTGCACCTGAGAATGTGAACGTGGCCTATCTAGTAACGAGCGCTAGAGCAGAGGAGGGAGTAGTAGTCAACTCCGCTCACTTACTGTGTGATGTTACTCCAGGCTATTCTGTGTGTCTGTCCCCCGCACCCACTCCACTGGACTGAGCTCCATGAAGATAGTCACTAGATCTTAAAATTCTTTGCAGAAGAATTGTAAGGAATTAGATCTCCTAATCCCTGGTCACTAAGGATGGGGGTGGGGCAGGGAGTACCTAGCACAGGACTGGCATATATTAAAAGCTCAAAAAATCTTTGCTGAGTGAATGCACTATGATGACCCAGCTCATATGCTCTTAGCATAGCCCTTTCCCAGAGCACTGGGCTTCAGTGTAGGTGGACCCTGCTTGTAGATGACCACTTAGAACATGAGGGTGACCTGTGCACAGCCAGGATGCTCATTTTTATTTCATTAGGTCCTTGGCCACCGATCCAAGTGGGGATTGGGTGAGAGAGTTATGTAGTTAGATCACAACAAAGCCATCACTATTGCTGGAAAAAACATCGAGTATAGGTTAGGAGTGTTATTTTGGTATAGGAAGTGCAGCATATTTTCCTTAAGTCAATCCTACAAGTGCCATACAACACTCAGGAAGATTCTCAGCTCCTTGCGTCTAGGAGCACTTACCCTAAATAGACACCTAACTGAGCAACTCAGTGTACCATTGCCATTACACCCCAGCCACTCTGGTCAGCAGGACTGTCCCTTCCCTTCCCTTGCCTCCACTTTGTAATGCAGGCCCGCTGCCTTCCTGAAAACAATATTGTAACATTGTCTTTGGGTGCCCTTTGCCAAGGCACTATTGGCTCTCTATGGCAATTTGAATGCAATCATAATAAATAAACCAGCAATTGAGTCAACTTGTAATAGATCATATAAAACCTTTATATGGCTGAAAAATCCAATAAGTGGCCTATTTACAAAAGAGAAGGGGTGGGTGGGCCAGCTCGGAGGGAGTATGTTTGGAAAACTCAACTGTTTCCAAGCAGCAATTATGAATTCCCCATATTCAAAGTGAATTCACAATTTCACAGCTCCAGAAACAGACTGACTTTCCCTGTGCATCCAGTCGCCGAGGCTGTCAGAAAATTGAAAACAGTGCATCAAGGAGAGCCTGAGATTTGGTCAGAAATTTCTTAGTTAAACCAGACACTTAATCAGGAGACATAACACATGAAGAAGCTGAACGTTACTTGTCCTCCTTCATGCAGGATCAGACAATTTCTGCAAAAGAAGATGGACAAATCCCCAAGAGGCTGGAAAGAAGGCAGAGTTCTCAGAAACAGGTGTTCTGATAAAGGGGAAAACTTCCCTTTCCCTGCTCAGCTCCCTGAGGAAGCAGCACAGGGGAAGAAAGTCCAGAGAGACAGGAATTTACAGAGGAATCTGCCATTTTTATGAGATCTTTTCTTCACCTTTCTAAATGTTTCCTTGTCTGTTAAAGGGGATGGAAATGCCTACTTCATTTATTCTGAGAATTAAATGAAGTAACTGATACAAAGGATTTATCAAAGCATTTAGCACGTAGTAGGCACTGAGAGATGTGGTCCCTTTCATGTAGATTCCTGTTCGGAAGGCAGCCCTCCTCACCACTATACTGCCAATGTCCACTGGATTCCCCAGTACTTGCAAAGGTCAAAGGGATCCTCTCCCACAGGAAAGTCATACTTGCCTTGGGAGTCAAGTCTGCTCTGGCCGGCCTCTTTGAAGGCCCGCCTTGTGTCTTGAGAGGATCCTTGGCACCAAGGATGGTTAAAATGAATGCTCTGGAGCCCAGACCTCGTAAAGAAGTTTCAAAAGAAAGAAGAATCATCCCCAGGATTGCTCTGTGTCTGAGGGCAACAGGAAATCAGAGAAGCCTAGAGGTCATTGGGGAAAGCATCAAAAAAGGGGTGACCACTGAGTTGACCTAGGAGAGTCCCCACCAGAAAGGAAGAAAGAAATAAAGAAATGGAAAGAGAGAAGGAAAGAAAGGGAGGGAGGGAGGGAGGAAAAGGAAAGGAAATGGCAGAGGAAGGAGCACAAGAGCCATGGAGGAATCCATGTATGTGACACATTTGCATGTTCCCTAGAAGCCCCTGAAGCCCAGGGAGCAGGAGGGGATTGGAGGATGTATGTACACGTCAGTGGCCTTCAACTGTCGTCACAGGCCATGAAATCAGGGTAACTGGAAGAGCTTCGAGGCAAGGTTCGGGGGCAGGAATCCCAGAGGATGCTAGTAAGTGAGTTGGTGGGACCCTCCAGGTTTGGAACTTGAACTTGGGGCAGGGTTAAGAGCGGGAGAGGGGTGGTGTTGGCAGTAGGGAACAAACGGACTCCACAGTTTTCTGACTGAGCTGTGATCCACCCCCCCCAACCCATTTTTAACACCTTGTAATAGAGCAGAAATTTAAAAAGAAAGCCAAAGATGACAGTTGTAGGGTAAAAAAGGTGTGGGAAATATGCAAGGAACAGAAGGCTCAGAATTCTGCTCTGCTGTTAGTAACTCATGAGGGGTCCAAAGAAAACCACAATAGCTGAGGCTGGGGCTTGGGGGAGAGAAGCACAGGGACTCAGGGATCTGCAGAAAGCAACGTCTGAGTCCCCTATGGTTTTCAGCCTAGTCCTTTGATACCCTGCCCCAGGGAGGAAGAGGCTGACACCAGCTGTCCTGAGGCTGCCTGGGTATTGATGCCATGCTTGTCTCCTTCACCGCTCTCTTTAGACTGTGCAGGCTCTGATGGTGGGGATGCTGTCCACAAAATACTCAGCACTTTTAAAAGGAGGAACTGTTCCGTAACACTTCGGTGAAATCATCGAGACGCGTGAGTGAGAAGGCAAGTTGTGCTGGTTGTTTAGTGGGTCCTTGAAGAAGTATAAATAGGTATGAGAAATAAGGGTTTTGTCTTATGAACGAAGATGGCCTGTTATCACTAGCCAAGTTCATTTTCATCAGAAGAAATAGACAATTCTAAGTTATCCAATCTGCATGCCAAGATCTTCCCAAATCCTAGACCTTCTTTGCTCTTAGTAATGAAGAGGCCAGCTGTCTTCAGGTCTACATGGGGCTCAGCTCCTGCTGATGTGAACCAGGGAGAAAGCAGCCCACTCCCCCGCCTGACCACAGTTACAGACTACACTTGCTGCCTTTAAGGTGAGTCAATCCTACTGTCCCCCATTCCTTAAATCCCAGACGCTTGCCTTCTTACCTGCCTGTGCCCCTTAAGGAGAAACAAGGAGAGCCTCTCTGTAACCATCAAAAGCTATAGAAGATGAACAGTTATTTCTGGAGATAATGACGGGCATTTAAAGTCCAAGATAGCATCATTCAATCCAAGAAATAGCTCGCCTTTGGCTTTATAGGTTCTTGCGGCCACAATAAGCAAGTGGCTACTCCAGGAACGAATGATGTGCTGATGTTCAGTTAAAAGATGACGGGGGTGGGGTGGGGAGAGGTTCCCATACTCAGCTGTTCCCTCCTCGTAACATCTAGAGGCACAGACTGCCCCACCCTTACAGGTGTCACACCACCGGTGTCTGCCTGACATCAGAACCAGCCTTCAATTAGCTGAACAAATGTGTTTAGTGTTGTTACAGATCATCTCAAAGCCATTTATATTTGGCTTCATAATGCATTATGGCAGGGAGGTGGGATGAGGGTGGGAGGTGGCAGTGGAGAGGTCTGGGTAGGAGAGAGTTGCTGAAGATTTATCTTTCTAATTATGCGTTGCTTAGGGCTAATATTAAAATTAGTTTTAATTCCCTGAGCACACAGCAGCTCAGGAACATGCAGGGTATTGGGGAGGCTGGCCTAGGATTTCCAATTTGCTTAGGAGAGACACACATGGGTAACAGCAACTCAGCTGTTAAAGCCCAGCTCTCCGGCCACTGGGGCTGGCCTGAGACCTTGCAGTCTGGCTGTCCTATAGTTTATACAAGGAGAGAGCAGTCCTACTGCCCTTGACTTGTACTGGCATTCTCTGGTGAAATAACCCTAGATACGGTAAATAGTATGCAATTATTAAATTAATACAGAATGGTGTGTCTCCTTTACCCCCACTGCCAGGGATGTGTTGTACTAATGACTTTTGCACCTGCTGAGGGTAATTAGTGAGTAATGCACATAGGTGTGTAATTACCGGGTAAACACATATTTACCAATAACTTCCCACCAATGAGCACTGACAGGTAGCTGGTAGGACTAAGTTCAGGTGAAATGAGAAGTAGCTCAGACTTTGGTTTAACTCTAGGCTCTAATGAAAACTTGCTTTAAGGAATATAACTTAATTTATGAGCAAGCTCCCTACCAACAGCCTGCCCCTCTGGCTTTTTAATCAAACCTAGGAGCGTAAATACCAAATATCCTAAGACAACTTATTCCTATATGAGAATTAGCTATGTTCACAATCAGGAGAGTGCTATGCAGACATTGAGCAAGACACTTGAGGCTATCCCTAGTTTTTTTGTTGTTTCTGTTTTTTTTTCTTAATCTGTAAAATGGAGATAAGCCTATTTCATGAGCTTGTTCTGTCTAGTGAATGAAACAATTAACATGGGAGCAGGGTTAGAAATATAAAATCTCACAAGTGTATGTTATTAAAACTATTATTCCAAGCTGGCTGACACTATGGGGCCTGGGATGTTCTATGGGAAACTGTAGGAGAGACAGATATGGTCAGACAGGGATTAGAATCCCTCTCCACCCTGTTCCCACCCTTAGGTATCTAGAAACCTTCAGTCCTAAGAAGGGAAGTAAAGGCCTTTCATCCTGCAATCTCTCCCTATACACACACACACACACACACACACACACACACCTGCATGACACTCTCTGAAGGTTTGAAGACTCCCAAAATATGTTTAGTTATAGTTTGAACTTCCAATAAAGCTTTTTAGGTGTTCTAGCCACACAGCTGTCACCAGCCCAACATACTCACATACTTGCACCAACTCTGGCCATAAAGACTAAGAATCAAGGATATGAATAGGAAAGGGCCATGCACAGGAAACAGAAGGAGAATGTGGTGGGATGAAACTTGCTAGGTCAGCCTATAACAGACCCATTCCCGCCATAGGGGCATATTGTGTCTGGGTGTCCTATTGTATTTCCTGAGTTCTCCTCATTTGTGACACTGCCAGCCTCTCTACCTCCACCCTACATGGAGACACCTCTAACCCCCCAGTTGTCTTTTTACTCAGTGATGAACTTGTGTGGGGTTCATCAGATCTTCACCCAGGGTTGTCACTGCCCAGCCAATGGCCACATACACAATCAGCTAATCAAGGTGAGAGGCATAATCCGTGTCCTCAGAATATAGTGGAGTTGGGGCATCTGGGTGGCTCAGTCAGTTAAGAGTCCAACTCTTGATTTCTGCTCAGGTCATGATCTCAGTGTTGTGAGATTGAGCCCCATGTCAGCCTCTGTGCTCAGTGGGGAGTCTGCATGAGATTGTCTCTCTCCCCTTACCCTCTCTCTAAAATATATATACATATAGGGATTAATTGGCCATCTGTGGGTCAAACACAAGACCTCAGCTTTATTGGGGGGTCGAGCTGTACCAGATGAACTTACTATCCACAGACACACAACAGAATTAACACTGGTAGTACTCCACTTCTGGAAGTTAATCTTTGATGGGATAGTAACAGATCTAAAGTAACATGATTTTCTCTGGGTATTCACAAAATCCATATTTCAATTTTGAAGGACATTTGCCATGGCATGATTTTACAAACATTTAAGTAACTGCTTAGAAATTAACGGAAACCCCTTAACCTTCACTAGTGTATCTAGTGTGTATTTCAGCTTTCCCTTTTTAAAACTTTGAATAGCTATACATTTATACATTTCAAAA
The DNA here is from genome assembly GCF_010015895.1 of Lontra canadensis. Taxonomy (NCBI): domain Eukaryota; kingdom Metazoa; phylum Chordata; class Mammalia; order Carnivora; family Mustelidae; genus Lontra; species Lontra canadensis. Next base: position 14,915,096 of record NW_022631030.1, on the reverse strand, counting down.
TTCTTTTTTAAAGATTTTATTTATTTATTTGATAGAGAGAGAGAGTGAGAGAGAGAGCATGAGCAAGGAGGAGGGAGAAGGAGAAGCAAGATCCCCACTGAGCAGAGAGCCTGACATGGGACTCGATCTCAGGACCCTGGGATCATGACCTGAGCTGAAGGCAGATGCTTAACTGACTGAGCCACCCAGGCACCCTACATAGTTCAAAATTCTAGAGTTACACAGGGCACCTAGTGACATCATCTCCATTAATTCCTGATGCATACTACCAAGTTCCTCTCCCTTGTGTCACCAAGTTACTGATTTCCTATTTATTGTTCCAGAAAGTCTATCATACATAAGTAGATATATATTTATACACACATATTTTTTTCTCTCCCTTATTTTACATAAATGGTAAGATATTATGTATATTCACCTAATTAAAACCTCAATGGGAATCTTCCAAATATTTTTAAATGACTCAAACCTAATTTTCTGATTTAAATAATTTTTATACTGGACTTCAGAACAGATGACTCTTGGTTCCTGAAAGATTCTTCCAATTCTTTGTTATTTTCCATTTGCATGAATATCCATCCATCCCCAGGGTACCTTGTAGGTCGAATATACTCTTTGCTTTTTTCAGCAAACACACTATCTTGGGTTCAAACTTGGAGGCGGTAGGGCTAAAAACAGCCATTTCCCCACACAAAATAAACACAAAATAATAGCTTATGTTGCTGATTTCTTTCAGTCTCTCCTTTAGCAGAAACAGTGACATCTGATGATTACTGCTGAGGGCGATGGAGCGCAGGAAACAATTAATTCAGAGCCTGATCTGTGCTGAGCAAGTACATGCCTCCCTCTCCGTCACCCCTCCCAGCGTGCTGGTAGGTGAGGATTATGATCCCAGCCTTCAGGTAAGAGAGCGGAGCTCAGAAAGGAGAGTTTGCCTACCATCCCAGGATTCATTAGTGGCGAGTCAGGATTTGAAGTTGAAAATGTTCTCTAAGCCCACCCTTCTCCCTCCTTACTACCCTGCCCTATGAAATCTTCAAAGTGCTGAGAAGTGCAGGAACTTTAGAGCGACACGTGAGTACGGTAAGGCGGGGAATGTAGCGTGACTTATGCCAAAGCCTTAGCGCGGGGCTTCAAAGAAGCTAGGGCTCAGTACTTAACCCCTGTTTGGTGACTGCAACGCTCTGCTTTCCTGCAGAGCATGTCAGCGTAGAATCCACGGCTGGCCAGCACCCGCACTCATTTGAGGTCTTCCCCTGGAGACTAAAAAGGGGGTTAGCTGCCTATTAACCAGGACTGGGGATGCGCCTGGAGATACCTACTCATCTTTGCCTAGATGTAAAATAAAATAACCTGCGTCTCGATTCCTGCTCTTTATTTTTATCTCCAGCTCATAAAATTTCCAATTTGGCTTATACAGAAAAAGATCATATTTTCAATTATATCCCTAAATGATGGGGGGTAAGGGCTCCTTTCTGTCTGCCTAATTTTCACCCTTCCCAAATTCTCTAGAAATGAGCAAGACTTTGGCAGTGGCTGTTTCCACCTGGGTAAACTAGAGGATGAGGACAAGACTTGAGATCTCAAATCTCAGTTCCTCACTCATTGCCTTTAGTACCTGAAGAAGGTGTACAGCTGGTATTTTTCTTCCTGTTTTGCAAGTCGGAAAGCTAAAGCACGAAAGAGTGGCCAGTGGCCCCCGAGGCCATCCTTCTGAAGAACGGCCCCTGGCACAGGTCTCCTTGCAGGAGTCACCCACAGGAACACATATGCTGCACATCAGGCAAAGGGGGAAAGGAAAGGCGAGGTGTCTCCCGTCCATGCTCGGCTCCACGTCCCGAACACACTGTACAAACCGCTCTGAGCCGCTAAGGATCCATTTCATTCAGCAAATACTGTTGGTCCCAGCAAAACGCATTGGGCCTGGGAATTCCCGCCACGAGAGGAAAATCACATTTCAGCAGCTGCTTCTAGCCCAGGATGCAATCCCTTGCCGCCGACACCCCTCCTACCTCCAGAAATAGTAAACATCTGCCAAAAGAGAGCCCCGTTAGCGAAATCCCCCACTTCTGAGGATCTCTGACTGGATTTCTTCTGAGCTCCCTGCCCGTTTCCCACCCCCCTGGCAGTGACAGGCTACTTCTCTCAGCCCGCTGGAGCGAGCCCAGACCCAGGCCCGTGGGCGACCCCAAGCTGTTGTTCTCCCCTCTCCTCCGCCCTCAGTCGCTTCCCCTCCAGGAGCACCAACTCAGAGCTGTCACACTCCTGTCAACCAGATGGGAGACCAGCCACTAAGCTGTTAATGCCTCTTGCAAGGACAGGGCCTGTGGCCACAGGCAGGCTGCCGGAGAGCCTCCACGCAGGAACGGGCGGGGGCCTGGCCGTCAGCGTAGGGGAAAGTGGCCTTTTTGTCCCAAGGTTCCCACGGGTGGCCCTGCACCCCTCCTCCCCAGCGCATGCCTCTTCTGTCCCTTCTGCTCTCACCGCTTCATTGCAGCATGCCAGCATTGCAGCAGCGTGCTGACAGCGGAGCGGCTGCAATGAGCTGCCATTCCAGATGTCAGCAACATGGTCGCAGGTAGGAGCCCTGTAGGATATTTATGGCTTTAATTCCTCAGTAGAGGTTTCTGTTCTGTCATGCAGTGACATATGAATTGCTGCTCATTTGCTCCTGTGTTTCCACGTCAGTGCAATTATGGAAGGGCTGCTGGCTTCTTGTACGACCCCACAAGTTATGATCCCTACACATTTCAGACTGAGGGAAGCCGAGAAGGATTGCAAACACCAGTGAGAAAGGGCAAGGAGATGGCAGACCAACAAAGGCGAGGAGCAGGCTTCCAGGCCTTGAGGTGGCTGTCAGCTGGTAAGGGCAGGCGGGGACATGCCACATGTTTCCAGGGAGGATAGACAGCCAGTGCTTCCTGAGAGGATCCCGGGGGAGTTCTGGAGGGCCGTTGGGGGATGTGGGTCTAGGACCGGCTATAGAGGATGGCCTCTGCTCTGCCCAGCAGTTACTACCTGCTTCGTCCCCCTGTGACCTTGGCGAAGTCACCAGATCCAAGTCTTCTGGAGCCTACTTCCTCAGTTTTAAAATGAGGGCAGGCAGCTTCCAGCCTCCAGGAGGGAGGGAAGAGTTCACTGATGTGTGCACAGATGAGAGATTCCATCCAAAGACCCAGAGCCGTGTTGATCTTCAAGGAACTGGGGTGCATTCTGGCTCATCTGTCACCATTTTTGTACTTATAAAAGAACAAGTTCTGTCAAAATCCAGTATGCCACCAACTGGAGAGAATAAATTCCCCCTCCCCCCTTTTTCTGTAATCTCCAACAAATTCATAAAACAAAGAGACTTTTTTTATTTCATTTTGTCAATAAACCTGGCAATGGAAATACCAATTTGAACAGCAATTTTCCCCCTGGTCTGAGCTGAAATTGGCTCTGGATGAATTGTTTTTCAGTCTTTACATGTAAATTCTCTCCATATCCTTTGGTCTTACAGACAGTCCTGGGACCTTCCCCTGCTTCACTGCCACTTCTCCATCCAAACCTCTGGTTCCTGGAAACAACATGCTTTTATACAGCAATGACTCCAGTGCCTTCCGCTCCACAGCCCAGTCACAAAAGGTATGTTGTTGCCAGAAACTGTGGGAAGACCTGGAGGTATCACATAGCCCGGCAGACCAGAGGAGGTAGGCGCCTGTCCAGGCAGGGTGGAGCTAGGACTAGGATACAGATGTCCTGAGGCCCAATGCACATTCCCTCTGCACGTCCCTGACCTTCAACTCTCCCACTTCCAGAACACTCACTGGATCCCAACTAAGCCCAAAGATCAAATCGTAGGTGTAGGTTTTAGCAGATTCTAAACAATTCTGGGGCTGATGTCTTCATACAATAGTGTTGTCATATTTAGCAAATAAAAACATAAAAATAATATTGAGTATAAAGCATGTTCCAAATTTTGTTTGAGATATACTTATGTTGAAGAATTATTCATTGTTGGGGTACCTGGGTGGCTCAGTTGGTTGGGCATCTGCCTTCGGCTCAGGTCATGATCTCAGAGTCCTGGGACTGAGACCCACATCGGGCTCCCTGCTCAGCAGGGAGTCTGCTTCTCCCTTTCCCTCTCCCTTTGTGCCCCCCACCCCAAATAAATAAAATCTCTAAAAAAATTAGTCATTGTTTATTTGAAATCAAATTTAACTGTGTCCCTATATGAAAGAGACTTTGGCTCTTCCTCCCTCACATTCTTATAAATCAAATCAACCAGTTTTTAAGAATTCCAACCACCTGTTCCTCGTGATGCTAAAGCCGAAAAGCCAAAGTGGTCCAGGCTTTAGAGACAGATGGAACTTCCAGTTCCAGCTCTGCCATCCAGCAACTCAGTTATCTTGGGGTCAGCTAATTTCTTTAGGCCGTAACTGACTCATATGTAAAATGTGGACAAGAAATAGTATCTGTTTCACAAAGGCATTACAAGGATTAAACAACACATATATAATATTTTTAGTGCAGGCACAAACCTAGCATTCAGTACGTTTCTGTCACCAATGTGTTAAGTTTCTGTGTATAAATCAGGTTTCAAACAGTATAGTAACATGAACCACAAAGGTTAAACCAGCAGTTACACAATTTCTTAGACCTCATATTTAATATCCATGAAATGTATTATGATTCCATTTTACAGATGAAGTTAAGTACATTTATAGAGCCTGCTGCAATTAAGTGACAAAGTTGGAAGTTTGAGAAAAATTATTTTGATTATCAGGTCAGTATTTTTCTAAGAGTATTTCACTTCTCTGGCCTCTGCCCTCAAGTAGATTATTCTGGGAGGTGTAATGCAATATGGAGTTACTCCCCAAACCAAAGCACATGCCAGTGCCTTGCTGCTTAAACTGGACTTTGGAGTCTAGTCCTTTCCCTTCCTCCTCCTGGGTGATGGGCTATTCTTGATCCAATCCAATTCTTGATCCAGTGTGAAACGCCTGAGGTCAGTGACTGTATACAGATCTGCAGATTATAGGTACATAGTGTGGGTGTATGGTCCGGCTTGACCCAGCTCAGGAAGGTAGTCTGGATCCTCTCCTTCATTCCATAAGACTTCAGCTGTCTAAACTAACCAGAACACTCACTCAGCTTCCATTCCATAAGAAATTCATTCTCCACAATTCTCAAGACCCAAACCATGAGCTGAGATTAAAATCTAAAGTAGTCCTAGGCATTCCAAGTTGATTAATATCCCCTCTCTTCCCGGGTTCTAAATCTCCCTGCACTATTAGAAATTGGATATGCTGCTTTAGTTCCTCTGATGACTGAGACCAGAGGATCCCAGGAGGGTGTACCTAGAAGATGGGCAATTAGACCCCTTCTGAGGGCCAATCACAGCGGTGACCACTTCATTCACTAAGGCAGGAGGATAGTCCACAGTGATGGGAGATGCATTGGTGATATTACGAAGTGTGCCAGGACTTCCAGGAACACACCCAGTCTCTCTGCTTTCTTGATATTGGTAAAGTCTTGCTTTGATCACCGCATTACTTTTCACATTTTAAACTCCCTCAATAGCAGTGAGGGGTGAATAATACATGAACTTACAAAAAGGACAAACAGCAGAGCATGAGAAAGCCCTACTTCCTGAAAAAACACTACATTCATTCTGAAGTTTACAGTAATCCATATCTAAAACCCAATGGCCAGTTCCTGTCCTTGCTTTTCAGCGCAAGACATTCTCAAGAATTCTCTCTAACTTCCATTTTGAATAATCTAAAACACTGCAGGTTCATCTTTTTTACGTTCCTAGCCCTCCTTCTAATCAATTTTCTTTCGCACCTTCCTGTCCTCTAGATAAATCAAATGCCAATTTATCTTCTTCTTCCTTATTTTCTGCCTCCTTTCATTTCATCTCTGCTCGTCACTAATCAGCTTGTGCAAGCATCCACATGTACATTCCGTGTTTATTTGATAGTTCTTGTTTGCAGAAAGGAGTGGTACCTCAAATTCGTCAAATACCCAAGCGATAAGGAAGAATGCTATTAACTGCAAGGAAACAAAGTAAAATATTTAAGGCAATTAGAGAACAATTCGAGCTAGTAATACAATTAATGACTAATAAAGTTTGTATGCAGCTCTACAAGGCACAAAGCACCAAACACCCTGAATCTTATTCGATCTTCACAATATGTGATCTAACTTGATAATAGAGAAAACAGAATGGTGGAGGGGAGTGAAAATGGCATTTATCGTCAGATACATTAGGTTTGAATTGCAACTCTGCCAGCTAATGCATTGCCTGGTACCTGGCCAGCATGATGCAGGCTCACTTTTCTCAGCTCTAAAATGGGATAAGAATATTCAAGATGCAAGAGTTTGGAGTAATTAGTACAGATGCATATAGAATGCTTCGCTCATGGTTGGTGACTTATTATGATCCTCATTTAATGATTTAATGTATAAGGAAACAGAGACCCAAAGAATATTACAAGTTTATTGAGGTCATATGACTCGTAAGTGGCAGAGCTGGATTCAAACCAGGCTTTTATGAACTAAAGCCTCTGCATGGCCCATCACATCACAACCAGAACCTTTAGCTCAATGCATCTCAGAACCTAGTGTACACACCAATCACTTAGAACCTTGTTAAAATGTAGATCTTACATATGAGGTTCCATGAGATTCTGCATGTTTCACAAGATCTCTCTGAGATGATGCTTACACTGTCAGTTCACACTTTGGATAGCAAAGATATAAACTATGAGTATTAACCAGAATTTAGGATTACCCCAGGGTGATGCAGGTGGGCCTTTTAGAATTGAGGCTTTTACATCCGACTCTTGGTTTCAGCTCACGTCATGATCTCTAGGTCCTGTGGTCGAGCCTCACATCAGGCTCTACACCCAGCGGGGAGTCTGCTTGAGATTCTCTCTCTCCCTCTTCCTCTGCCTCAGCTCCTAAAAGTAAATAAATAAATATTAAAAAAAAAAAAAAGAACTGAGGCTTTTAGTTTTAGTGATAAAGATAGAATGCAAAGGTCACAACCATTTATTCAATGTGTCCAGTGTTTGCCAGGTGCATGACAAAGTATTAAGTGCTGGGGATGTGAAGATGAACAAAATATGCTGAGAAGCACATATGTTAGCAACTCCATCGAATGGGCCTAATAGATTTGGAGGCTTATATGGAGATCCACACAGTAAGAAAGAAATATGGGGCATATGTTTGCAAATGTAGGATAAGGACAGATGACAGAGAACCTTGACAGATTCCTTGAGGGCCCTGTAACCTCGATCCAAGCCCATAGGGATGCACTGTAGCTGTAAAAACAAGGTCAAGTTTAAGTCTGGATTGAAATAGAGAGAAACCAAAGATGCCAACCAAGAGGCCATTGTAGAAAGCAGAGGTGAGCTGTTGTGGGCTTGGCTTTGGTAGAAACCATGGCAACGAAGAATGAAACAGAGCTGTAGGACACAGTGAGGAGAACCATGGTGAGAGTGCTGGACTTTAAAATCCTAGTGAGGCCTGGGCTCCAATATAGCTCTGCCTTGTATGAGCCATTTCTGAGCTTCCACCTTCGCATCCATGAAATACAGACCATCTATTTCAGGGGTTATTGGGAGGATTAAATAAGATAATGCACGTGGATGCCCTTTGAAAACTCTAAAGCACTATATAAATTAAGGAGCTATTATTATTAAGTTTCTCATGCAGTATCTGACACGTTATCACTGAATTAATTAAGTAATGAAAGAACGGAATTTAATGAATCCTTGGCTATGAAGAATGAAGAAGAGGAAAAAACCAAAGGTGATTTCAAAAATGTCCAGAGTTCCCGAATAAGAAATTAGTTGCGCTGTGTTTGATGGGAATAGGCACAGGGAATCCGCAGGGGAATGAGATGGGGTAGGGGTTTGTGAATCTTAGAAAGACTTAGCCCTGATAAGTCTGAGAGTCCCAGAAAGAGGACATCTCTCTGCCTCTCAAAAGTAATCTGTGATTTCTAATAGCTTCATTTAATTTTTATCATCCCCAACATCACACATCATCATTTGGTGTCCAGCTGGTTGGCCTTGGATAAGGTTTTACTGAGCGTTTGTCACCTCCTCTATAAAATGGGCATACAAATAATGCCTACCTCAAAGGAATGCCATGAAGACTGCAAATAATACTTACAAACCCTTCACCCAGCCCATGGCATATCCTGGGTTCTTCATAACCTCTTCCCCCCCTTACTATTGTCATCATTACTATTATTATGGTGATGCATGGAGCCCAGTGCCTGGGGCTTAAACCCACAGCCCTGAGATCAAGACCTGAACTGAGATCAAGAGTTGGATGTTTAACTAACTGAGCCATCCAGGCACCCCTGTCAGGGTGACATTTAAAACAGAAAACAGAAACATGGAAACAGCCTGTGTCCAGATCAAAACATAAAAAGCATTAAAGCTAGAGGGACCCAAAAGATCATGGGTCCAAGTTGTCCCCATCTATGCTTCTACCATTTTACAGATGAGGAAACTGAGGCCCACAGAAGAGGCTAGTGATGATCAATATCATTTCTTTGGGAGAGTTCCTATTGATTCCGAGGGTGCAAAAAAGTCTCCAGGCAACCAAGAGAAAAAAAATACCTGCTGAAAGCACTGATTTGTGAGTTTGCTTCGTGGTTAAGGCCATTCTTTTCATCTAAGGAGAAGTATATTCCTTCCAAGCTGGACTATTAATTAAAATTCAGCGATGCTAATTTTACTGCCAACTTAGGAGATTCTTATTACATTTATTTTCCAGGTAATTGCTGCTTGTACAGGAGTTCAAATAGATGTCTTTTTTAGATGGTGCAATAGATCAGAATTATAATAGTTAAATTCCTCACCCTTCATTTCTCTCCCTCCAATTCTAAAGCCTGCTAACTCAAATTATACCAAGAACTCCCTCCCTCCTTCTCTATCTCCTTCTATCTCTCTAGCACTCTTGGCTGTACTCTGCCCCATGTTCTCTCTCTCTTTCACAATGTTAAGATCCACAGAAGCGTGGGGTAGCAAAATAGAGTTTCTGTTTTGTTCTTTTCGATTTTATCAGACCATTTCCCCTCAGAGGAAGAACCACAAATAATCCTGTACATAGGTATGAAAAGAGATACCAAGTGCTTCTCCTCACACCACCCATTTTTATGTTAATTTATATCCCCACTTCACAGATGAATAAATTGATACTCAGAGGAAGAATTTCCCCAATGTCACACAGCTAATAAAAAAGGCAGATTCTGGCTCTACTTCTTATTTTTTTTTTTATCTTATCCAGGAAAAAACTTGTAATATGCTGTGTTCCAAAACAAAAACAGAGATGGTGAAAAGGAGCAACTTCATTCTCAGGGAAGAAGGGCACCTGGGGGGAGAGACGGGGAAGCCAAATGGAACCCCTCAAGTCCTATCTAAAATCAGAGACACTCTTTCTTCCTCCTCTGTGTCCCTGGGCCTGCCTCTTACAGTGAGAAGATTTTCTTCTCCCTTCTCAATAACACTGAATTCCGTGATGATGCTCCAGCAGGATGAGGCCACAACAGAAAGCGCTTTTCAGGAGGAAGCAGCAATCACCTGAGTCCAGGCTCAACCAGCTTCATAGCTATGAGATTTCGTGCTTTTGATATGCTTGGATCTTCCACTCAGAGTACCAATTAACTGTATGCTGGGGAAGGAGATGGTTGACAGACAGAAGCATATATTAATTTTAGAATCTCAATGCCAGTTGCCATTTACTGTATCCTTATTATGTGCCAAGCATGGTACTAAGCATTTTACATGCTTCCTCTCCATTTGCCCCAACAACCTTATAAATTGGTGACTATTACTATAATTGGGTCTATTCTATGAGTGAAAAAGCTGAGGCTCAATAAGTTAAGTAACCAATGTGAGGTCGTATTGCTAAAAATTGGAGGGGCCATGATTTAAACCTGGGCTGTGGGTTATCTAAATCCCTTTGGTTCTACAAAGTAGTATTAGGTCAGCAGGGAAAGGAAGTATTGTGTTGATAGCAGTGGTATCCACATGAGAAGGCTTATTCCTCAAGGGAGGTGTGTACTCTATCCAACAGGGACCTAGAGGAAAATATTGGCTTGTCTATTTATATTTTGATGCCACCCTTTGTAAGTATGTACATACAAGTTTTATAACATAAATAACACATTAGTACAATAGTACATACATAATTCATAAAGAAATAAATACAGGATCTTTCTCAAATTTATTTTACAGATTGGGATCAAAAATATTCTTTGTTGGGCACCTGGGTGGTTCAGTCAGCTAAGCGTCTGCCTTCCACTCAGATCATAAGGGAACCTCCTTCTCCCTCTCCCCCTCACCCCCACTCATGCTCTCTTTCACTACCTCTCTCTCCCTCAAGTAAATAAATAAAATCTTTTTAAAAATATTCTTTGTCTTGAGAACTAGAATTTTAGGACCTTAGAAATGGGAAGAAAGTTTCAAGAACCTCTATCCTAATTGCATGCTTCCACCCACTCTGGCTAGGTTTTCTAGGATTAACCTCCAGCCTTCTCCTGAGTGCTCTCGGTTTGTAAATTTTCAGGTGGTTTTCTTTGCTACTATTTCGTAGCTATAGCAACATTAGACAATTAATTTCAGTGACTCAGATCTACGTGTCCCAACTCTAGGCCCAGTGAAGCTCTATGCATTCTGCTGACTCAGCGAACACAGAATGGGACTCAAGTACGGGACATAGACTTTCATGCAAATGGTGCCCCAGGACTGGCTGACATGGCCGCTAAGCAGACATACATGGGGAAACCAGCAAGAAGTAATCAGAAGACAGCAGAGACTCATCAACAGTCCAAACACACCAGTCCCTTTAGTGGTGAGAGCTCATCCATCCTGAGACTGCTTGCCTGCTGAATTAACATGGAGCACTGCTTTTCTCTTCTGACCTCAGCCCCTCCCCATTCATTTTCCTTCCTGTGCTTAGGAATTGCAGAAGTCTTCAATCAGCACCACTGCTCTGGAAGAAAACTGTCAAGGTACTGACAGAGAGCTGGTGGATATGCAGAATGACATGAGTGAGGGACCCTGCACTGATGTGCAGGGTGGGAAGGCAGCCACTGGAACCCCATGCGGGCTGGAGCTGTGACCGACAGAGAAATGACAGGTGTTCTTAGAGCTTGGGCGGTTCCAGAGAAATCACTCAGTGCCAGCTGGTTCCTGCATGAATGGTTCTCTAGACAGACTGACCTTTGTCACTCAGTAGAGTGTATGCCACCTCTAAGCCCATTTCCAAAGCACTGACACCCAACAGAGTTTTATTCACCATTGAGCTCGCCCTGAAGAGGGCTGCCAGATGCCCCAGATCACCCATTCATTCAGCAGTAGTCATTGCTGTGAGCACCACAAGACTCTCTGGGTACCCATGCTGATGCTTTAAGTCAAGGAGCCATTTCAGGAAAAGTAAGGGCACAGACTGTTGGGACAAGACATCTGAGTTCAAATTCAGCTTTTCCAGCTACTAAACTGGCAACATCTGGAAGCTGCTGAACTTCTCCCAGTCTCCCTTTCCTAGTCTGCCGAAGAGTCTATTACTGCCATACAGAGAAAATGAGGTGGGATGTGCTGCTCCTTACCAGTGTCATGTTTCTGCCTCACTCTGCCTGAGGGCCTCCTGCTGTGACCAGAGACTGCTCTCCCCCATCAAGTGAATCAAGGCTTCCCAATCCCACAAGAGGAGCCCTCAAGCAATGATTGATATCATTGGCATATAAATATCTTGTTCCCTAGCCTCAGGGTTGAAAATGCTAAGATATAGACCCCACACTGGGCCCAGAATTTCCTAAAGGGCTAAGCTCAGGCAGCATGGTGGTAACTTGTTCGATGATATGCCATGTATTGACTACCTTCCCTTTCCCATCTCAGTCCTCACTCTTCCACTGGTGTAACATAGAATCACTTCCCAGCTCAACTACCATACTTGAATCCTTGCTTCTAGTTTTGCTTCGGAGGAGACCCCAACTAAGATAATATGCATTGCCCCGGATAGTGTTTGATACGGAGCAGGTGATGAGAAGGAGCTGGCACTGATACCATGGAATTCCTGTGCAAATGGTAGGCCATATCCTTTAACCCTCTACAATCCATCTTAATCCCTCCTCCTCGCCAGAGTCAAGGAATCTTACCTCTTGTGGTCTGGGTAGGTACTGTTAGAAGAGTATGAAGTTAGGCTAAGTCGATTAGCTACTAAGAATCTACCGGTAGTTTATAGCATGCCCAACACTGTGCTAACCTCTGGAGAAAACTTGAATGATGAAGACAGGGTCCCTGTCCTCAGGTTGGGGGGATAGGATATACAAAATTAGGAGCAGTACATGTCTAACCCACACTGCTTTGACAGAAATGGTACTTCTCAACACTTACGCTACATGCAGTGACGACTGCCCATATCATGCCCAGGGCCTCTTTCCTGGATGGCACACCTGAGCCCCAGCCGAAGTGGCAGTGGGTCACTCAGAGCCATCTGGGCATACCTTCATCTGGGTAGCTACCTCCCACCACCACAAGCCCCACTTCTAGACCAGACCTCAGCTATGACTGAATGGCCAAGAAATCCAAAATGGGACTAAGCTGAGTGTTCTTGTACTGCAGAGCTTCCCCATGGGATCAACCTGAAATCATTCTCCCACTGAGACCACATCTGGGCTTAGCTTTTTCCATGGGTCACTCTGGTTCACCTCACCTCTCTCCTCCTGAGAACTATTCCCCAGGGAGGTGGGTACTCTCGCACCTGGCTTCTAAGAAACCGGGTCTAAAACACTATCATCTGTAGAAGTTTGTAAAAATATCTCTACCTGGACCTAAACACCTCAACCTACTGAATCAGGATCTACAGATCTTCATGGGTGAGGGACAGACAACTGCATGTTTTAAACTCTAATAGGTCACTTCTTCCTCAACTTTTTATTTTGGAAATTTCAAACACACAGTAATAATGAAAGAACAATATAATAATAAACACCAACACACTCCCCATCTAGATGTACCAGTTATTAATATTTTTTCCTCCATTCTCTTCCTTCCTCTTTCCTTCCATACCAAAAATAATTTGCAAGTAAATCATAAACATTATGATACTCCATTCTTTGAAAGACATGTGTCTTCCAAAAATAAAGACATTCTATATAACCCTTAAAAAGTTAGTATTAATTAGCTAATATCATCATAGTATACAATCCATATTTAAGATGCACCCTCTTTTTTAGGTCGAGGGTTGAGATTTTCTCAACTGCAGATACAATAGAAGTTCAGAAAAAGGAAAGAGATGTCTTCAAGCAGGAAGTAGGATTTGAATGGGACTTCGAAGACCTGGTATTAGAAAAGAGGACAAGGAAGAAGTAGTCGAATAGAAATAAACAAACATATGCAGAGGTACAGAAATGGGAACCGATGCGGCTCTTGGTGCAAGGAAGTAACTGCACAGACCCCGCGGACCGTGGAGGACTGTCAAGAGAAGTTGCAGGTCACATGGAATCAGAGAGGAGAGATTTGCAATTTAAGCAATCAGAGAAACGGTCACCACATACTACTAAGGCATTTTCAATGTGACTGGCCTCATGATAGCCACATCATATTTTTGGAACACATTCAGATGGAAGAGGGGAGGGACGATGTTTAAAGATTTAGAGTCAAAATTTTGCTGGGAAATTAATTGGTTATTAAAATCCACTCATTCACATATTTATTCTACAAACATTTTCTAAGATTGTCCTATTTTCCAGGTAATAATCTAAGAACAGGAAAGAGAAGCCTTAAAAAAGACAGACAAGTTTCCTGCTTTCCCAAAGCTCAGGCTGTGTGTGTGTTTGTGTGTGTGTGTGTGTGTGCACGCATGTGTGCGAGTTTGTATGTATGTATGTTCCGTGTCGGGTAGGAGGAGGACCAGGAATCATTCGAGAGTCAAATAAGTAAATGAACAAGAAAAGATCAGATTGACAGTGATCTGGTTAAAACAAAAAATAATAATAATAAAATAAAATAAAGCCATTTAATAGTGATTCATATTAGATGTTTAGAAAAAGCAGTATGTAAAGCACAGATTGCTGGAACTGGACACCCATTCAAAAGAACAGATTGCTAAGATTTCCCCAATTCATGTTGCTGTTTGACATTACATTGTTAGCTTTAAGTAGGCCACAGCAGAATATCTACACGAATTGGCAAATGCGACAAACCATGGCTTCTTCCAGAGAGCCACCTGTCAGACAATGAGAGCCACTGTCTCCATGCCTGAGCCTGCCGGGCATAGAACTAGCAGTGCAAAGATCCAGAAGAGGATATTCTAGGCTCTCAGAGCAAAGGCTCTATAATGCAATATAAGCCTGGTGTATTTGAGGAACACAAAGAAGGCTGAAGTTTGGTGACCCTGGGGAGACAGAGGAGCACGGGTTGGGGTTGGAGATTGGCAGGAGCTGAATCACTTGGGACCATGTGGGCCTGTCATGACATTGGGGCTTTTATTTTGAATGTGACGGGGAATCATTGGAGGATCTTAAGCATAAGGATAGCATAATTTGAAATATGTTTTTAAAAGATCACCTTGGTTGTTAGAGAATGGTTGGGAGGAAGGGAAGAGTGACAGCAAAGAACTCAGCCAGGAGTTTAGTGCTTACAAAGCAGTGAGTGTGCAAGGTCATTCGCTGCAGTGTGGTGTCATGGCAAAATACTGGAACCAGCCTAATTGTCCATTAATAGCAGATGAAGTAAATTCATAATGGTCTTTCCATATAATGGGGCTGCTAAAGAGTTGTTTAAAGAGAAAAAGACCCTTTTTCTTAAGATTAACAAAATACCTTTAAGATATATTATTAAATGAAGAAGAAGTTTATTGTAAAGGATGCTGCTCTTTTGTGTAAAATGGGGGACAGAGTACAAATGAGACCTTGGTGGGATTTGCATGTATATACACTGCAAAATATCTAAAAGTGGTTACAAGAAGCTAACAGGTCAAAGCATATTCAAGTGTCATTTTTGGAATTCAAAATGATTTTAAAAAATTAACTATTGCACATGATTTGGTCTATAGGTTGTTATTTCTTCTTGTTGTTGTTTTATTTGAGATTTGTTATAGGGGAGCAAATGGATGCAGTACAGTACTGTGAGGTGCACTTCTTAGTGTATTCCCTTTATGCTTTATTAAACCACGAAAAAATGATCTTTTATTCCCTATTTTAAAATTAGGTAGATAAGTGATTGATAGATGACAGAGTGAGGGAGAGATGAGAGGTTCATGCAAAAGTCCAATAAAAGTTTATGGGAGCTGGGGCTAGAGTGGTAGCAGCAGAGATGAAGAAAAGACAGATTTGGGTTATAATTTCGAGGTAGGGTTGATAGGACTCCTTGCTAGATTTATGTTTGGGATGATGCAATTAAGAAAGCAAGAGGAAGCAAGGAGACATCCTTACTTAAGCAATTAAATGTAGTTGCTCCAGCAACTAAATCAGTGGTGCTGTCATGTAGGAAGACTGGAAAGATGGAGGGAGCAGGTCTGGTGGGGAAAGGAGATGCTGAGAAATGTTCCATGGGAGAGCACTGTAAACCCTCAAGTGGGAGCGCCAATTAGGAACAGAGTCAGAAATATCTGGGGTTCCGGAGAAAGACTAGGGCTTTTAGCTCTAAAGTCAAGAGTGATCTCAACTGTCAGAAGGGAGAGGAGGATATTTTCAAAAGGGATTCTGCGAACTTGAAAGCTCTTTCTCTTCCCTTTGTCCGGGAACATCACAGAGGTCTGCACAATAGGTAAATCAAACCAAATGTCAGGGAGAAATGAGTAAACCAATAAAATCCTAACAGGTGTCCCCACATGTAAATGCCCAGGTGCCTACATATGACATGATATTCCATCCATGCATGCTCGCAGACATCACCTAGGAAGTCTGAAGGAGAGGTTTCAAGGGTGACACCATTGCCTGGGGGCCAATCCAGGCTCTACAGTGGCTGAAGGACTGAGGGTAGTTTCCTCAGTGTCAAATGCTGCACGTCTTCCCACCAGTTCAGTGGGAGGTGCGGAGGCACAAAGTAAGTTCAAACAGGGGCAAAACCTGAAATGATTCTATTTCCCCCCTCAAACTAGCTAATCCTACTGTAAAAAATAACTCAAAGAGAAATAGAACTCAGTGGTAGGAGAAGGCAATAAACTGACCCGGTCATATGTGGGACTGGGGATAAAAGAGTAAGTGACAAAAACAAGATAAATGGAAACATGATCAAAATAAAAACTTTTGAGAGAGCTAATGATTGGGATTCTCGGCCGAGGATTCGGGCTCAGTACCCAGCAGGGTTTGAAGTGAGCTTGGCAGTGGGGAATGGAGCAGAGTCTCTGTAGGTTTGCAGAAGAAGCATGAAAACGTAGGCTCTGAACACAACTGCACACACTTATCTTCAGAGAAGACGGTCCCCGGGCGCTTATGGCGAGTGCCGAGCTGTTAGCCTTGCATCCTCTCTCAATTCTAAAAATGGATAATTAAATTCTATTGCTCTAATGAAATTCCCCCTGTCGTTTACACTGCAGAGTGTGCGTGGAGCCTTCCGGGAGACAGGAGGGAGCCCAGCGTAAGCAGGAGATCATCTACGCAGCACAGAGCAAAATAGAGATGAGTCATTAGCTAATGAGGGTGAGCCCTGGGGGTGACTCCAGTGAGAAATTCAAAACTGAAACTGGACAAGATTAGATCAAAACCTCTTACGTTCTTTAGGTGCAGGGTTGTCCCCACTGAACAAAATCCAGGTAATTGCTACGTGTGTACTTAGTTTGGTGTTATGAATATCTGGGTCTTTGTTAGCCCTGGAGAGAAATACACAGAAACTAGCAGGCTAACGGGTCTCTTGTCTCCTCGGAAATTTTCCAGAAAAAGAGGATGTGACCGTATATAGAAGCATACGTTGTTCTGATACTCACTACTTCTATTATTGGATCCGTGACTGACAAGGAAGGAAGATGGTATGAAATGTATGCAAAATTTTAAGTATACATATATTTATGAATATACATTTGAGGGTTCTTGTGGAAAACCAAAAGCTCGGCGCGGTGAAGATTCTTACAGAAACATTTTAAAAATAAGAACTCATATTTCCTCTTTGAGTATGAGGTCATGAGGCCCTCGAGATCACTGTGGTGCTCTGAGGTTGGCCTGCTGCAGTCAGTGAAACAGCATAGGCCCAGGAGAGCCTGTTTTTTTTCATCTGTGTTAGGTTCTTATTCCCTTTTTAACAATGGGAACTTGCTACTGACCCTTACAGAGAGTTCATTAAAAAAACAAAACAAAATACACACACGCGTGCTCACGCGCGCACACACACACACACACACACACACACACATATAAATCTTCAGGATCCAAAGAGATACCAAAAAATGTACATTGATATTATAACCTAAGACAGGAGCAACGGGTAAGTGGGGGAGGAATGAATTAAGGGAGCCATCGTGACAGTGAAATGCATTATTACCTAGTTATTCATGCACTCTTGGCTTTTCAGGTGATGAACTTTTCACACCAGAAGTGGGGAAATTAATCAACTTTTCCTCCCTGTATGTCTTCTTGTGTCTTCTCTACTGTCTCATCTAATTGTTTTGCACTCAACATGGACATTGTTCTCATTTCAACTTTCTCTGCAAAGCTCGGGTGCCCTTACCTGACCCTGAAACACATTTTCACCTCTTCCAGCATCACGTGTCTCTAGTTTCTGCAGCGGTTCCTCCAGCAGACCTGAATGAGGAAGTTCCTTGGCTTCTTTTGTGATAGTCGTGAGATCCCGGAGCCTTGCCTCTTGCTCGATCACGATCACACGAACAGAAACTTCTCAGTTTCCCTTGCTGCATTTAACAAACTCTCCTCTCCTCGCCTCTCTCCCAGTCACCCAGGAGAACCATGAAGGCTCCAAAGGTGTTGGTGACACCTAGGACTGGCTTTTGTGAATGCCCTGAACACTGTCCAACGGCACCTGTAAGGTAATGACCTCGCTGCAAAATATACCACGAATGCTTCTCATTTTGTTTAAATGATTAACAAAAAAGAAAGAGGGTGAAGAAGCCTTTGGATGTATCCCATTTCTGAATACCTCCTGATATAGAGGCTAAACTTCTGGAAGGCTAAATAAATTTTGTCATTATTGCCCAGAGTTTTCACATTCTGTAAGGAAGCTCCTCTCTCCTGTGACACAACCCACTTACATGCCTTCAGAATCATCCTGGGAATTTTAAGACCTTTTGAACACCAAACTAACGAAGGCCCTGGACGTCAACTCTCAGGTTTAAAACCATTTATTTGAGCCAGTGTTGACTTCACTCCTATGTGACAAATTTACAAAGGAAGAGACGCAGCTGGGCACATGAAATATAAGATGATTCTATGTCTTAAGTACTTAAAGCCTATTACCAAAATAGGTGTGCAATGTTGCCGTTATAAATATCATGCTTAACACCTTTTGATTCTTTTTACTCTGAAGTGTCCAACCTATTATGGAACAAAGAAAGGCCGTCTTTTAAATCTCGCTCACTTTGGCTTCCTCGGAGATGGATGGGCCCCCTCTGAAGCCCAGCTTCACATAAAAGCATGGCAGTACACGGCCATAAATCTGTTTTACATCAGCTTTTATGTGAGCCACGTCTGGGCCGGGCTTCATTATTCCCTTTTTTGTTTTGTTTTGGTATTTTGACTGGGAAAAAAAAAAGTAGTCTCCAGCAATTCAGATGATTTGCTTTGTAAATAACATGAATGCACTTGCCCTTAGAGAAAACCCCTGGGACACGTGGAGCCTGCGGTCTCTGTTCTGGTATGACAAGATGAGCCATCAGCTTATGGAGGTGCCTTCCTGGGCCATCCCAGGGTCTCTGGACCTGACCACTTTGCTCTAGTGGAGCCATGGCTGGCCTTAACTCGTCACGGGCAGGCCCCCAAAATGCCATGTGGAAACCGGGGGAAATCAGTACATGTCAATGTCTTGAACCTATCACGTGGTCTCTACAGAAATGCTCTAAAAACTTGGAGTTTTATTTTAACGTTCAAAGCTATAGGAAGTTGTGATTCTCTGATACGATCACATGTGTACTTCCTGAGCTGTGCCTATTCAAATGCAGCCTTTTAACCACTGGCTAAAGGATCTGAATTATATTTTAATCAACACCAATTTAATTAGAATTAAGGGTGGTGTAGTGGAAAGAACTATGGAATGAGAGGAGATGTAGGTTCATTGGCTGTGTGATTTGGGCAGGTCAGTTTCTCTGAGCTGTTGCTTCCTTATTCCTAAATGAGAGGCTATTACCAGATAATCTGAGAGGTTTTGTCTGATTCTGTCTGGCTCTCTGAGACTGTGGTTTTATGATCACTGGGTGCCTATCACAGAGGAGAGAAACCACTAGTCCTCGACTGGTTTGCATCTGGCTTAGGGTAAAAGAGCTTGGATCCCTGACAACTGAGTCCAGAAAATATTTTCTTTCCCAGAGAGCTATCCTATTGAGGAGAAAAATTCGGACGACTTAAAAATAAACTGGAGCTGAGGACCTTTTTCCCACCAATAATGTAATGTCTTAAAGTACTCTGCTAGGATTAAAATGGTGGACTAGATTAAACTCATTTGCTTCCAGTTTATTCTATAAAAACTATTGAAATATAAGTACAGAAGTGTAAAAAGGAATAAAATATTACTAATATTAATAGCTATGAGAAGAGGGGCTTGGATATGGGGGTGTCATTAATAAGCAGGCATTTAAATGCATTTCATGGAGATGGAAAGCAGAGCTGAATAATGAAGCAAGTACAAAAGGCTACCACCTACAAGCAGCAAGAGGTGAGGTGGGATCCATTCCCCCCCCCCCAATGGAACCCTATGAGTTTCTGAGCTTGGAAAGAGCAGACGTACTGAAGGGAATGAAAAGTCAAACTGAAAACAAAGAAGGATAAGAAGTGAACACTTTGTGGAAAGTTAAGTCTTTTAGTTAAGCATGTTGATACTCTGTTGTGGTTCTGCCTCTCACTGCCCAGAGCCCACAGTCAGAATTCCCAATTATTTTCTTATGTAAATAAGGGTTGCTTGGGGTAGGGGAACCAGAAGCAGGAAAGACAAAGGCTCAGATTAAAAAAACAAATAAAACAAAAAACAAAAACAGGAAAACAATACAAAACAAGACAAAAAACCCTGCAAGGAAAAGACATGATTTTGAAACCAGTAAAGAAGTTTCTTCATCATCACCATCATCACATCATCATCACTGACAGACTTGACAAAATACTTTCTCCATTATGAAAAGGAGAATGATTGGCGTGTAAGAATGGGCTCACAAATATTAGAAAGACAATTGACAAAATTTTAAGTGCTATAACTAGAAAATGAAATTAAGAGATAGCCCAGATATAAAACAAAAAGTCAAAGACAAAGAAATTAGAGGGAAAGCTAAGAGGTAAAGAGGAGCAATTCAAAAGATCTAACACCAGCTAAAGTGAACCTTAGAGAGGGAAAATGGAATAACTGAAAAAGACAATCATTGACAAAACAATAGGTGAGAATTTCCAGAGCTGAAAAATAATGAGTTACTAGATAAAAAGAAAAAGGTTTACATCTCCATATATTTCATTGATAAAGAGAAGATTCTAAAAGCTTCCAGAGGAACAAAAAAAAGTTGCCTACACGGGTATGAGAATCAGGCACACATTCCATCCTACTTCCAGTTAGTAGCCTACATGTAGGAAGATCCTATAGCAATGTTTATGATGTACAAAGGGAATATAATTTTTTATTTTTTTAAAATATTAATAAATATTTATTATTTGTATATATGTTATATATTTGTATATGTATTATTTGCTTCAGGGATACAGGTTTGTGAATCATCAGTCTTACACAATTCACAGCACTCACCATAGCACATACCCTCCCCAGTGTCCATAACCCCACCACCCTCTCCCTACCCCACCAGCCCCCAGCAACCCTTAGTTTGTTTCCTGAAATTAAGTGTCTTTTATGCTTGTCTCCCTCCCCAGTTCCATCTTATTTCATTTTTTCCTTCCCTTCCCCCCATGACCCACTGCCCTATCTCAAATTCCACATATCAGAGAGATCATATGATAATTGTCTTTCTCTGATTGACTTGTTTCGCTTAGCAGAATACCCTCTGGTTCCATCCATGTCATTGCAAATGGCAAGATTTCAGAGTTTTTTGATAGTTGCATAGTGTCCATTATATGTGTGTGTGTGTGTGTGTGTGTGTGTGTGTATAAAATCACACCTTCTTTATCCATTCATCTGTTGATGGACATCTAGGCTCTTTCCATAGTTTGGCTATTAAGGACATTGTTACTATAAACATTCGGGTGCACATGCCCTTTTGGATCACTACATTTGTACCTTCAGGGTACAAAATACCCAGTAGTGTGATTGCTGGGTTGTAGGGTAGCTCTATTTTCAACTTTTTGAGGGAATAAAATTTTAAGTCAGAGTGCTTACCTGGACAAGTATCCAATTGTAAGGGTAGAAACTCACTTTTAAAAACATAGGAGCTAAAAAACTCTGCTTCTAAACCACCTTTGTTGGGGAAAATTGTTTGAGAATGTACTGCATAATCCCCGAAGAGGCAAATGTGATCCAAGAAACGGGATTTCATTTAAGAGAGCAGCAGACGACATTTCATGACAGCTGCTATATGTGAAGCCTAAAAAGCCACCCACAGAGACTGGAGTAGAATGGATCTCCAAGATGGAGATGAGCAGGGAACAATGGAGACTTCTGGGAATAGGAGTAATTGAGAGTTTGAAAAACATTTAAAGCCACAACAAAGGCAATGGTACAAGAGAAAGGTAATTATTCCTCACGAAAAAATATTGTATCAGAAATTCATGTTCTAAATAAGAAGCAATGTAAAATGAGGCATGATTCTAGGCAAATGATAGGGTGTGAGAAAAGAGAACCTATTTGACTTTGAATCGAGGCATCGGCTCATCGAGAGGACACCTGTAGAGAAGGAAATGTAATCTCAGCCCTCTCCTTGGCCAGAGATTGAATAATATTTTTCACCGTCACAATAATGTAAATGCTATTTATTAGTTCTCAACTTTTAAAGAAAACCTGTGTATGTTTGTGGGGGGCTGAGACAGAAGCCTTATTTGTGCTGCAGACCGGAATATAAATGATGTATCAGCCTTGTCAATGAGAGAGAAAGGAACATGATACAGAAGCGGAAGTAAAGAAAGAATAAAAAGTTAAGGTATGAATGCCCTTCTTTTAATCAGAGAATATTAAAAAAACTACTGTCAAAAAGCAACGCTGTAAAAATAAGGATTTAAGTATATTTAAATAATTTTGAATATAACCAAATGGGATAATTTTTGAAAATAATAATAAAATTTTAAATATTAATAGGACATGTGTGTGTGAGAGAGAAGCAATAATAATCTAAATTTTCATCATCCATGTAAAGTAATTTAATATTGACTAAAATTGATAAATCAAGAAGTCCATTTTAAGCTTACTTCCTAGGTTAGAGCATGGTCTCAACCTTGGCTTCAGACAACCATCACTGATGTCTAGGCCCTGCCTGAGAGATTCTGATATCATTCCCGGGAATGATGCTGGAATGTTGACATGTTTTTAAGTTCTGGGATGGGGGGGCGGGGAGGGGATGGGAAGTTCAGCGTAGGCTGAGCCCCTGCTCTGGAGGGCCTCGAATAGGACTGCAAGTAGAGGGAATGGGGAGGGGGCCAGTGACAGTTTATCTGCATCATTAGCTTCTCTCACTGTTGGATTTATTATCATGTGTGTATACTAACTTAATAGAAATTGAATTTACAACTTTAAAAGTGGATTCGATAACAGGGGGCATCACTGAGTCACAGAATCCAGGTGAGTCGTGGCTCAGAGCATTGTAGCTTCCAGGGCCTGGGGTTGAAGATGTCCTCCCGTCCTTCCTCCTTCCTTTAGAGAAGAGGATACTGGGGCCCAGAGAGGCTGAGTCATGGGCTGCCTGCCTCAGGTTACTAAATTAGAAATGGAGCCAGGGCTCCTAGGGGCCAGCGGACATCTCTCTTCTGTCTCTCCCAAGATTTAACCATCCTCTCCCTTTCCTTCCTCTAGTTCTGTCATCCCTCTTCCCCTGCAAAAGGGCTCTTTGTGTTCTACCTTCATCTTCCCGTTTCCCTGACACCCTCCTCTTAATGGCACTGTAAAAAAAAAAACAAAAAAACAAAAAACCCACAGAATAGAAGGCATGTCTTAGGGATCACAGTTCAGTCTTACTGAATTGGAATGTGTTTTTTCCTCGTTAGCATGGATATGCTTCATCTGCATTAGGCCACCTTCCCTTTCAAAAGAAACTAAATTGTCTTGCATTTTACTTCTACATGGCCTTCAGCTGCCCTTCACAGGCTTCAGCGAGCCTCCGTGGAGAAATGGTTCTTCATCCTGCCTGCAAAGACACCTCTTCTTCAGAGAAGGAAGATGGAGCGAGGGGCCACCCGATGCTATACATCACAATATGGAGAAGCTGATTTTATATTTTTTCCTGGCTGTTTTTTGCTCTGTGTTTCTTCTTTTCACTTAGATCAGTATAAAGTACATGTAGATCTCCATTGTTCTCCCCACAGCCATGGAGAAATATGGCAGGGCCAGAGACAGAGGTAGGAGATTTACAGACCCCAGGAGATCCCAATTAATACAAGCCAGTGGGACTGTTCCCTGCCTGCCACTTCCAAGGACCCTACACATGTAGCCACATCCTCTCATAAAACAGAGCATGTTGACAGTAGAAATAAACTATCAGTAATGGTGTTCAAAAAATGCTTTATATGCATTCCTGAGCCATAGTCTGTATTTAAACTCCAGCTTTTTAGTATAATTTTAGTCTTAGAACTTAACATTTTTACTGCTTTTTTCTCCAAATAATCAATATTGATTTTACTGTATCTGTTATTATCCTGACATGAAGATTTATTTTCTTGCTTTGCTTTGCATGAGATGATAGTTTATAGAATGAACATTTATTCCATTCTTTCAGGAAAGCTCCTGGGATAATTATCTTGCCCCATTGGCAAATCTTTCAGCCTATATTGTATTGAAAAATAATAATTGGCTTTGCCCCCTCATCAGGTTCGAACAGCTTTATTATGATTATGTTTGCTGGTACACTGTGATAGCATCTTTGCAGATTTGGAAACTGTTAAGGACTCAGTAAGCTGAATCCTTTTAAGTGAGGTTACTACTCCAAGGTTTCCTGGACCCCGTTTGCAGTGAACAGTACAAAGTACACTAACGTTCCACTTCTCTGCTCCAGAAAACTACCGTTGACCCAGATGTGCAGCATCTTGGGTGGTGGTCATAAGAAGTGAGCAGGGACTGACTGAAGTTAATGCTGGCACCAAGGAAAATGATCTTTATATTCACATGCTCACTGTGACTTGTGCACTGAAATATTTCACAAGGAGGCTAAACTTCAGAGGGAGCTGCAAGGTGTAGTGGAGAAATGGGAAGTCAGTGAGCCTGGGACCTAATCTTTACTAACTGTGTGGCCCTAAACAAATTACCTAACCTCTCTGAGCCTCCAAGTCTTGACTTAGAATAATAGCAGAGGACTATGCCTATTGTTTGGTCTTGTGGATTAAATAAATAACATTCTGTACAGTGGTTCGTAAGTGTAGCTATATACCAATAACATGTGTTTATATGATTTCAAAATGAAGTTCATGCCAAATGTCCAGAGGGAACACAGTTTTAGGGAGATTTACCTATTCATTCCCTCCTTAATTTATTCACTCAACAAATATTTATTTAACCTGTTTTGTGTATCGGGCTCTGTGCTAGGTGTAAGAATTCCAGGAGGGGATAAAACACTCTCCTGTTCATGGGTCTTACAGTTGTTTGCAAACACAGACATTGTTCCATTAGTCCCACAAACAAATGAAATGTCGGCTGTGATGAGGTCTAGGAGAACAGGTATGAGGAGTTGTGAAAGCTTATCTTCCGGCTGGAACCCTAGGAGGTGGCACTTGAGCAGAGGATTGCAGGTAGCTACTTGCTAAGATAGAAGGAAAAGCATTCAAGGCCAAGGGAACAGCAGGTACACGAGCCACAGGGCCCGAAAGTACTCCACCCGCGGACACCGGAACTGAAGAAGGTGTCTCTGCCCAGGGCGGAGAATGTGGAACAGTGGTCAGAACAAAGGAAGCCCGCAGCAATTCCAGGAAGGCCAAAAGAGTAGGGTAAATTGTCATGTTTGGTCTGGGTGAGAGGCTTGTGGACTGTTTGGGTTTTCTTCTTCACCATTTCTGTGCTTTAAAGCAAAAGTCTGTTAAATAGCCGCAGGAGGTAAAGATGGAAAC
The DNA here is from genome assembly GCF_010015895.1 of Lontra canadensis. Lineage (NCBI taxonomy): Eukaryota > Metazoa > Chordata > Mammalia > Carnivora > Mustelidae > Lontra > Lontra canadensis. The sequence continues at coordinate 14,889,757 of NW_022631030.1, read as the reverse complement.
GAGAGGACACGTGGCAAGGTGCGTGGCCCGTCTCAGGCAGAGCTTGAAGGATGAGCTGAGGGGAGGAGTCCCAGTCGCCATGGCGCAGGCTGGGCGCCCGCCGGATCCTTCACGAATACCCAGTGTGTGTCATGGGGCAGACGCGGCCTTTACAGGCGCTGTGATGGGCACATTACGTTTATCAAAAAGAGAAAGCAAAACAAATAGAAACAAAAACGGGTGGTGTAAGTGGGCTGAACCCAGGGCTTTTTCCATGTGGATCTCTAGTGTTTCCTAGAATTCAACAATCCTCTCCAAAGAAATCATACCTGCTGGCAGGTACTGCTCTGCATCTCAGGGGACCCCACACCCCATCACCCCTCCCGCTGCTGATTTCTTGCCCCAGCCTCCTGTCTCTGTAGCTGAGTGAGAGGATTCTCGAGGCCCGGAACTGCTCCAGTTCGGGGGATCTTGGTTCTAGAGCAGTCTTCAGCGGAGGCCTCGGGGACGCCGGCAGAGCGCACGGACAAGCTGCGCCGGTTGACCCGCCAGGAGACGGAGCGTCTGACCCCGACACTCAATTAGCAGAACAGACGGTGTATAACGTATGCTTGACACTGATATGATTTAACGTTAATAACTGGTTTTCAAATATTTATTACAATGGCTGTTTTAATAAATATTTCATGAAGACCATTTTTTTTTTTTTTCAAAAACTCTCTGTTGCCAGCTTTGCTGCCTTAATTTGCCTTAATGAGGATTTTTTAAAATGCAGTGATAAATTGCTTTCCTGTTAGTGTACAGAAGGTGAAGAGGGCTCTTCTGGAATATCCGTCATCTGGGGCAGCGAACCCAGGAAAAGATGAAGAACCAGAAAAAAAAAAAAAAAAATCCCCAAAGAAAGACCGACAGTTGTTGTGCTACTCCTCAGAGGAGAGGACTGAATATAGACCGTCAATCCCTCGAGATGGGGCAAACTTTCCATGACAGAGACGGTCACAAAGCCCTTGAACAGGTGACTGAGGACTATGGGACCTCCCTAGGAAATCCTGGAAAACATCAAAGCAAAGGGAGAATCCATGTCTCGCCCTGGGCCTGCTGAGAGGGAGGAGGGGACTCAAAGCCATTCTGGGGCCTTGCAGCCTGACAAAGAAACGTTTCAGAGCTTGAGAGAAGCTTGAGAGATAGAAGAGGGTCCCACAGGCCGGAGAGTGTCCTCTGCCTTCCTTCCCTCTGCCCCACTGGAATCCGAGGGCTCTGTGAATCCCGGGCACAGAGCATCCCAGGACCACCTGCTTCTGTCTTCACCTGCCCAAAGTGCCCACCAATGGGATTCATTTTGCCTCCCTTCCTGAACTACTCCTCACAGAGCTGCTAAAAAGTGTATTCCTCAAAGAAAAATCAGGGTTGTTTTTTTTTTCCTTTGGAATATTACTGAAATGAGGACACCTCTCATGATCTGTATGAGAAGTATAACCCCTTTACCCTGAAAAGCTTTTATTTATTTTTAATTTTTTAATTTATTTTTAAATTTATTTATTTGACAGACAGAGATCACAAGTAGGCAGAGAGGCAGGCGCAGAGAGAGGGGGAAGCAGCTCCCCGCTGAGCAGAGAGACCGATGTGGGGCTCGATCCCAAGACCCTGAGATCATGACCTGAGCTGAAGGCAGAGGCCTTAACCCACTGAGCCACCCAGGTGCTCCCTACCCTGGAAAGCTTTTAAAAAGATGCTGCATCCTATCCCCCAGTTGGTGCTACATCCAGGAAAGAGAAACCATGGCACACCAGCAGTGCCAGCAACAGCATTCAATGATGTTTGGAATTAGCTGCCTTTGCCCATCTAGGACCCTGGAACCCAGGCCCAGCTGCCTGATGACCCTGTTCCTGCCGCTGCCAGTGACTCCACACCACTCCCAAAGTCTCCCCTGACCACACTCCCTGCCATGCTTTGTGCAGATGACTGAGATCCTGCCTGAGTCACCTCTCCCTGGCTCTGGCTGATTAGCCTTCCTGGCAGGACTTGAGCCCAGCCCCCCATACCCCACCCAGCCACTGAGATACATTATTACCCTGCCTTTGCTCAAGTTCATGTGCCCTTGTGACCTGGGAGACTGGTCCCATATGCTTGCCCAAGGGCAGAAGAGTGCACTTGCATGATAAGCAGCCCAGTTAAAACCCCTCCATCCCCTACTTTCTATCTCTATTGGGAGCCACTTCTGGAACTGTGCTTGTCCCTTACAGCTGTGCCTCTCTGAGCCACCCCACAGCTGTTTCACTCCCCCAGACCCTGTCTTAGCCCAGTGTTCCAGTCTTCTGCACTTTATCACTGGCCCCTATAGTCTTCACTGATCTCAAACATTAGTTTTGATTGTGTTCAGAGCAGTTGTTTCTTAATGATTATGTTCTTCCTGTCATGGCCTCTCCTGGAGGGCCACTGTGAGGCATGGCTCCAAGAGACACTGTCCACACTGTATTCCATTGTAGTGGAAGCCCCTGGAATTTTGCAGCCCTGTTCTCCCACTTCCCTGATTCACCAACATTGTAAAGCAGTGGTTTCCGTGGGCCCATTTAGGGAGAACCTAAGCCTAGAAAAGAGGAGACAATTAAGCACAGCTAGCATTTCAGATATCTACTGTGGGCCACACCACTCGCTGAAGGTGTGAAGAAGAAAAAGATGCAGAGATCATAAGCACAGAACTACATATACTGTTGTTGAATTCTATGATGTATGTATGTGCAGAGGCTGTGAGTTGGGGCACCTAGCCAAGTCCATAAAAGTGCTAGGGGTGGTCTGCAGGGAGCACACATGGACTGAGCCTGGAAGTGGCTAAGGTTAGTCATGTGAAGAAAGTTGTGGGTGTGATTGGGGGTGGGGCACATCAGAGAAGGAGGATTGCATGAGCATGGCACCTATTCCCTTGCCTCCAGTGATGAAGTCATTATCCACACACTTTAGTGTAGACAGAACATAAAATATGAGTCAGAAAATGCCAGGGGCAAGGCTGGAGTATTGGACAGTAACCATGTCATGGAGGAGCTCATTTACTTTCTTAAGAAACTCCATCTTATCCTATAGGTAATGGGAAACCATCAAAGAGCTTAAAAGAGGAATGATATGCCTAGATTCAGGTGTTAAATCATCACCTCCTCCAGTAGCTCTGGAAAGAGTAGTTTTGAGTAGGACAAAATAAGGCAAAAAACCCAATAGTCAATAACACAGTTTTATATAGACATAATAATAAAGACCTTGGCTAATAATAATATGGCTAATACCTATTGAGTGCTTATTATGTGCCAGACATCATTCATATTCAAAGTATTATGTATTCAGTGTTTGCAGTACCTCTATTTGGAAAGCGTTATTAAAATCTCTATTTTGCAGGAGAGAAAATAAAGTCCAGGAAGGTCAAGAGATTCTCCAAGGACTCACAGTCAAGGGAGTTGTAGAAAGGAGAGGGAAAAGATTCCAGAAAGATGTAGGGGGCCAGCTGAGACAGAATGCCAAACCATAGGATAAGGAGAGGGAAGGCTCAAGTTTATCTACCTTTCTGACCTGGGAGACTGGTCCCATATGCCTGCCCAAGGACAGAAGCATACCTTTGAATGAGAAGTCAAGAGTGATGTCCATTTTCCAGCATAAGTCACTAGGGAATGGGGCTATTAACAAATCTGATAATTAATTTAGAAAAAAATTAAAATACAGCAGGAGAAAGATAATGAATTCAGTTTGGAAGCTGAGCATGAGGTGTACGTGGGACATCAAGGCAGCAATAACATCCAGGTAGATGATGGCAAGACAAAGCTTAGGAGATGCTGAGGAAAACAGAGTCATCCACACAGAGATGGTAGCTTATCATGGTCAGAGAAGCCTATTTAAGTGCTGAAAATACCCCTAACTAAGTGTAATCTGGGAAACGATTCTGTTTCTCAGTTTTGAGAGTTGGTAAAAGGTGACTCTAAAAACACAAAAGCACCAGCCCGGCTTATTATAAATAGCCACAGTTTCCAGGATCTGGGGCTACCTCTCCAGCTGAACTAGACAGTGGCTGACCCCCTGACTTATTCCTCTGGAAGTCCTTTTGCTGATCCTTTCTTGTTTGATAGCAAATGGAGGAGTGAATGTATCACAGGTCACATGAGTCAGTGCCAAAGGGGCTGGGCTCATGCTGAATGCCAGCCGGCCATATCATCAGGAACTATTGACTAGGCTTACATGCACACACACACATACACACACACAACACACACCAAAACAAAACAAAAAACACACTGGTGGAATTCTCTGGTGAAAGGATTGAGGCCTGTGTGCCTGCAGAGAAGATATTTCTGGCCCCCGTCTGGCTATGCCATCACAGCGCAGGACAGAGAATGTTTGCAAAGCAAGGACAACAGACAATGGGCTCTGATTAAAGTCTGTGTGCAGGAATCTGGCTGCAGCAGTGGTCTCTTCCGGTAATTTGAATGTGCTTCTTGGTCTAGAGGCAAAGCGTGATTGATACTTCTGATTCTCACAGATCCAGAAGAGGCAAAGTCAGCTAAGGCTTCCAGAGTTGAGGGCAGAAACGAGTAGTCATTGAGGTTTGGAGTAAGACTTGAACAGAGTCTTCCCAGACAACCATGGGCCCTCTAACTAAAACTCTGGGATGCGTGGACTAAAAGAAGTGGTGGACTAAGGAGAAAACCCAGATGAAGGCCAATGTTACACAGGCTGGCAGAGGAAGGGAGGTCTGAAAGGAAGGCCTAGTCACCAGGAAAGGATGGACAAGGCCATCACAAGGGATGTGATGGTAGAGAGGAAGGAAGCAAGAATGCAGCCAGTGTGGCCAATGGGCTAGACAGGTAAGAGGGTACTTATCAGGGCAGGGAAGCCTGACTGCAGGGCAGTGAGGAAAGGCACATTGTGTGAGGAGGTGGAAAGGGATTATGGACCATTATGTTGGCATAATAAGGGTAGGAAAGAAATTCACCACTGCTGGCGAGAGTGATCAGGGACAATGATTTTACACAGTGGGGTCTATTAGCTACATAGAGCTGCCACAACCAATTTTCAAAAAACAGGGTGGCTTCAAACAATAGATATTTATTTTCTTGCAGAGCTGGAGCCAGAAGTCCAAAATCAAGGCATCAACAGTACCACCCTCTCTCCAAAGGCTCCACAGGAAAATCTAATCCTTGCCTCTGCCAAACTCTAGGCACTGTTGGCATTCCTTGACTAGTGGCTACATCGCAGCAAGATTGCGATGGTTAATTTTATGTGTCCACTAGACTGGGTCACAGGATGCCCAGATATTTAGACAAAGATTATTTCTGGGTGTGTCTATGAGGGTGTTTTTAGGTGGGATTAGCATTTGACTCAATAGACTAAGTAAACCAGTCCAATCTGTTGAGGACTTGAATAGAAGAAAAAGAGGAAGGGAGAGTTTGCTTTCTTCCAGACTATATGAGCCAGAACATAGATCTTCTCCTGCTCTCAGACTGAGATTTAACTGTATTGACTTTCCTGGTCCTCAGGCCTTTGGACTCAGACTGGAGCCACACCACGGTTCCTCTTTGGTCTGTAGCTTACAGAGAGTAGATTGTGTGGGACTTCTCAGTGTCTCTAATTACGTGAGTCAATTCCTCAAATAAATCTCCCAGCTGTGTAAGACATTGACAGACACAGTCAATAATCTACGTATAACTTTTGACTCCCCCAAAACTTGACTCCTAATATGCTACTGTTGACCAGAAACCTTACCGATAACATAAATAGTTCATTAACACATATTTTGTATATTATATGTATCACACACTCTATTCTTACAATAAAGTAAGCTAGAGAAAAGAATGTTAGTAAGAAAATCATAAGGAAGAGAAAATGCATCTACAGTATTGTAATATATTTACTTGAAAAATAATCCACATATAAGTGGACTCACACAGTTCAAATCTATGTTGTTCAAGTGTCAGTGGTATGTATATATATGTTCTGTTTCTCAGGAAAACACTGACTAATCCAAACTTCTATCTCTGTTTTTGCCTTCTCTGTGAGTATTTGTCTCAAAACTTACCCTGTCTCTCATATAAGGTCATTTATGATTAGACTTACAGGCTATCTTGATGATCCCAGGTAAGCCCCTCATTTCAAAATATTTAACTTAATCCCACCTTTTGCTGTTTAAAGTAATATTTACTCTTTGCCATACAGGGTCATATTCACAAATTCCAGGGATTAGGAAGGGAATATATCTTTGGGATGCCATTTTTTTCAGCCTACCACAGAGGGAGTAGTATACTTTTAGGCAGTGGAGAAGAAATCAAAGGAAAAAAAATAGAGAAATGGAAAAAGATGGAGATGCAACGTCGGGAGTTTGGGGGGTAGGAAAAGAATAAATGAAACAAGATGGAATTGGGAGGGATACAAACTGTAAGAGACTCTTAATCTCACAAAACAAACTGAGGGTTGCCGGTGGGGAGGGGAGTAGGGAGAGGGTGGTTGGGTTATGGACATTGGGGAGGGTATGTGCTATGGTGAGTGCTATGAAGTGTGTAAACCTGGTGATTCACGGACCTGTACCCCTGGGGCTAATAATACATTATATGTTAATTAAAAAAATATTTTTTTTTAAATGGGGAAAGATGAATATTGGAGAAAAATTCTAAAAGACTTGGAAAGCATCAGGAGAAAGAATTGGCCTAAACCAAGTAAAAGGACTGATGAGTGGTGTTAAGCTCTGCGAGCATGAATCTTTATTTTGACAGTAGTATATATGTCATTTCCATCCACATATTGACCTAGGGTAGGAGCAGTCTTTGTGGATCATTAAGTCACAGCCAGCATTTTGTTAGCTCATGCGTTACCTGTGTCATGTTCTGTGATTCCCCCTAGCAAGGGCAAAGGAAGACGCAGTCAGAGTTGCCCAAGTCAGCCCACTCCCAGCAGTGTGCCATCATGCACCAGTTGTATGACCCTTGCTAGCTGTCAGGCCGGTTATTTCAGAGGACACAGCCAAAAGGCAATGAAAGTAGATGGGCAGATTTCCAAGGGCAGTGGGCTAGTGGGGAGAAGTATTGCCAAGAGGAAAAAGTGAGAGCAAGCATGAGTCCTGGGTGGACTTGGGACAGCAAGTGTGGAGAGGGTCAGGAATGGAGAGGGAAGTGTCCAATGGCAGGGCAGCAGAAGCCCCCAGAGGGGTGCCCAGGGAGGGGGAGGTTGGTTCTGCCAAGAGGAGGACAGTGCCGGGGGAAGAGATCACTCATGGCACCCCCAAACTGTTTCTTCACAATCCACAGACCATTGTACCTGCAGGAGGCTGTTGAGTTTCCCCCATCGCCATGGGTTCACCCTAATGGGATGTGTTCTTGGACAACTCACATCACCTCTTAGGCATCAATTTTTTTCATCAACAGAATGGGAATAAAAGAACCTACCTACTTCAGAGTGTTGTTATGAGGGTTAAGAGAGTCATGTGTGTAGGGCGTAGGGCACAGCCCCTGACACATCATGGCTCCTGACGGATGAGTGTTGAACCATTATTACTTATGTCTGGGATTTGGACCTCAATGCAATCCATATGCACTAATCCATAGAGTCCCCTCCCCTCTCCGGCAACCACATTTTTCCCTATTTCTGCAAAACCTTCTCCAGGTTGCTAGCCAGTGGACTTGCCCCTCACTCACGTCAGCCCTGGTAGGGGAATGCTGCTCCCCACCACTGAACCCAGAGCCTACACAGCATCCCGTGACCCGGCAGGTTCCCATCTCTGACCTGTGGAGTCAAGAGGCTCTGCTTCTTTCTCTGATAGCAGCCTTTTCTCGCCAGCTCCTCTGCAGCCCAGGTACCTATACAGCAATTTGTTCCAGACGCCGGGCCATTTGCGTAGTCCTGCTCAGCATGAAAAATATTTCCCCAATGCTTATCGACCTCTGGAAAAGCTGGTGTTTTCAAGCTTGCCAGCCAATCACTGACACTTAGCTGGAAACGTGTGGGCCTTTAATCATCGTTGTCCAAACATGGGAAGAGCAGCAAGCAGCAGAGAGAGAATTCTCGCTGGCTAAACCCCGGGGAAGTGGTGAGCTGTGGATGGAACCCCTCCCACCGCCCCCAAAGAGTCATTGTTCGTTTGTCTTTCTAGGAAATATGTCTCCAGGAGTTTGAGGAGAATGTACCTTATGGATCCAGTGGGATTCTGAGCTGAAGCAGAATCAGTGGGATGGAAAAAGTCGTCCAAAAAGGCAGTTCAGTGAATCAGGCCCTTTCTGCCTCTGACAGAAGGACAATAGTCCTTGGACATAGGGAGCAGGGATAGCTGCTAAAATGTGGTAATTTAGTTCCTTGTTATTCCCTGTGTGCTCTGAGGGCCAGCAGCACCCAGCACCTTTAAAAATGCAGACTCCCAGACCAACTGGATCAGAACCTATGTTTTAACAAGATTCCTGAGTGATCTCTGTGAAAATACACTTTCAGAAGCACTGATATATGGGGCACATAAAGATCCTATCCTCTTCCCCACCCCAAAATATCTCCTTTCATTAAGCTCTGCTGGAGATGCTGGCAAGGTATACATTCCTTACTTCTTAATTAAGACTGGAAATGTGTTTTGAAAGAAGTTGCTTATAGAGTCATTATTGTAATGGGGCCCACTTCTGTAGGCCTCCAACTCCTTCCATGGACCTTCAATGCAAGATTAGGTCTGATTCTTGCTTAAATTCTGTTTTTCACTCACAAGGCTTGTGCAGATACTCAATGCTGCAGCAGCACTTCCAAACAACGTTTATTACAGGCCCATATGTTTGTTTCCTTAATCACCAGTGATGTGAACCAGCCCAGAGGCACATGGAAACTGCTCCTAGTACTAGGAGAATATCATTAACATGTTAAAGATGTGTGCCTGCCTCTCGTGCTGCACAACGGATCTCCTGGCATGGATGCTACCTTCCCAAAGAGTACAATGCGGTCTATACTTTCTGTGTGCCAGAAATTAAAAATAATCTTAGATTCTCACGCAGCTCCCTCTGATGTACATCTTTCCTGCTGTGGCCCCAGGACCTTGCTCGGTGTCCAGCACGGCATCAGCACTCAGGGTTTACAAGATGGCCAAACACTCCTGCCTTGCATCATGTGCCTGCCTTATGCCAGAGAGTGAACTAGGCACTGCCACTGGCTTTCTCTTTCCATTTTTCTAGGTGTCTTTTTACCTCTCCTGACAGGCATGTGTTCCACACAGCAATCCCACTGAGCAGGTAGTAATTCTCTCCCTTGCTGGTGGAACAGCTGGTAGGGAATAAAGCAGGTGCCTTGGCTCCAAAGCTCACACTGTTTCCACCATGTCACCTTGTCTCCAAGTGAGAGTGCTGGATGGACAGAGGATGGGTGAATTTGAGAGAGCATATTAGGATACCTTAGCAAGGTTCACTCTTCCAGGGCCCCACCCCAAAATGCCTCTGAGGAGAAAACCCCAAACCAGCAATGAATGGGAGAACAGCAGCCACTGTCGTCGGTGACCTGAGCCATTCTTCCAGGGCCGAGACACTTCCATCCAAAGACTGTCCTTTATACTCTTTAACTGACACCAACCTCCCTGGGCATGTGAGGAAACCAGCAGATTAGGATTCAGCATGGGTTCCTAAGCAAATGCCCAAATCCTGTGGGGGGAAATCAAGCTCTGGAAATGAAAACAAAAGGAAGGATCAAAAATCAGTTTCAGTAAGTATCAAGGTAAAAAAACTAGGATTTGCAGTGTCCCCCTACCATCAGCTTTTCTCCCCATGGCTTGAGAAGTCCAAAATGCCTCTTGGTGCATGATTAAAATTTCCCCTTTCGGTGGCTCCCTCCCTCTCTCCTTCATCTTTTTTGGTCTGAGCCGACACCAGAGACAATTAGGGACTGTATAATCGTTGCTGCTGGGGCTGTGCTTGCACATACATTCTCCTCAGAAGGGGCTGATTACCATATTAAGCATCTTTCACTTGACAAAAATCAGTGAGAATGTTTCCCTCCATTTTCCCCAGAATACAGACAAGAGAGTCAAGAGGGAGAGGCAGCCAGCCACCAATGAGGTCTAAATCATCAGAAACTTCTGTGTCTTTCATAACATTTCTTTCCTTTGATGTTAAAAATCTCTTTTTCTACTTGTGCTCTATTTATTTGTTTTTGATTTCTTCTTCTTCTTCTTCCTTTTTTTTTTTTTTTTTTTTTTTTAAAGCTGCCATTCAGAGCAGCTGTCCTCTCTGCAAAGTCCTGAACCTGCCATCATAGATTGGAAAGGTCAGCCGGCTCTGGCCATCTGAATCATCCTGCAGCTGTGGCCCGAGGCAGACCCACCCGTCAACTCAGATGTAGCCAATTGGACCGGAGGATCTCACTGTGATTGACAGCTGGCTGGAGAACATCATGTTTCATTCACCATTTTCCATAAACAACAAGGGAAAGAAGAGGAAACCCCAGAAGCCAACTTTGCAACCAGCTCAGCAGTGCTTTCTGACTTGAAGGGCAAGGAAAACGGAGACTCAGATCAATTATCTAAATAATTCAAATCCCAAATATATTTCCCCTAGAAACACTCAAATAATTGAAGCAAAGAGGGCTTTGGGGTGACTTATATCAAGACCTCTTTTCATCTGCTTCACCAATTTGTCTACCTGACTCAGGCGGTGTCAGTAAGGCCAGAGTAAATGGAGAGAATGGGAGTCATTTATTAAGTGCTTATCATGTTCATCATATCATCTAAGTACACACCACTAAAATCCAGGCCTCTGTGTGGCTCAGTCCTGGAGTAGTTTCATTCAAAGGATTATAGCCCAAAAATCGTAAATAAGTTTTAAAGGAATTGCAATTTTAGCTCTCTTAAACTACCTTAAGAGAATCTAATTCATAATACAGGACAATATGTCCTAGTAACGAATAAGCACACCAACACTGTGACCTCAAGTCCAGTTTCCCAATGCCCCACAGCCACAGGGAGCTCTTTCTAAGTGCCCCCACACCCTCTCAGCAGCTCCAAAATACCTGCCATGAGGCCCCGGTCTTTTATTTCTTCTCCCTTAACTCCCACCTCTCTAGTCATGTCTCTATTCATTCACTGGATTCTATATCACAAACCTGCAAAACTAGCTGTCAAAGACTGAATTCTCATTAGGAGGGAGGAGAAAGGAAATCTCTGCAGGCTGCTGCAAAGACAAAATGTTCTTTGGTGGGCTGGGGCCAGTGGGGCAGGGAACAGGAAAGGCTGGCATGCTCGCACACTAATGAAATTTGTACCTACCTCACAAGCTCTGTGACAACTTTCAGAAGACTATATTCTCTCTACAATCTGAACCCAAGGAGAGTTCTCAAAAGGTCACAGACCTAACAAGTGGCAAAATTAGAACCCAGGTTATACAGGACAACAAAGCCCACCATTTTTTTTTTTTTTTTCACCAAGCCACGAGTATCCAGTGGAAGAGATGATAATAAGAATGTAAGATTGCTATGATCAATTTCTCATCATCCTTTTGGTGAAGCAGGTATAGGGGTGGGAGCGGTAAACCAAAGGACACTGCAAGTGACTTCACCTTGGCTTGTGACACAATTGATCTTTCAGCGCTTAGGTAACACTAGCTCATGGCTCTTTCTGATTATATTTGGGTGTGGTCGGCTTTCCGTAATAAATGTAATTTCATTCATATCACAAATATTACATTCTTGGCATGTTAGGGATTATGTGAGAGATGGAGGGCAAATAGTAAGACAACAGGATCCTTGCTTGAGAGAGTTGGAGTTGAGTTGGAGATGCAGGCATATAAAACAATATGGACCGTGAAGGGCGGTAAGGGAAGCCAGAAACATCCAGCCGAGCCTGAACTGATCAGGACAGATTTCACCAAAGGCATTTGAACTGCTCTTGGGGAATTGTGTTCTACTGCCCTTTTTTGGTGGTTTCTCTTAGTTTTCAGGGTAATCTTCAACTACTTAATTTTCATGGTTAACCCTTGTGTTCTACTCAATCCCTGAAGAAATTGTTACAGTGACGGGACCCCAAAGTCACACCCTCCCAATATGAGTCACATAGAAAAGTCATATTTTCTTGGCCTCTCCACGGTTCAATTCTATTATCATTGGCATGACTCAATAAGTGTTTTTTGAGCATGTAATTTTAAGCAAATAAAGACATAGCCTCTGGCTTTGTGGAGCTTCAAGCCCATTGAGGACATACATATTCTTCAAATATTTGTAAAGTTTATGTGACATTTCATATATATAAGTATAAAATTTTGACTATGCCCTCAGCAGACAGAAGAGAGGGATCTAATCGGGGGTGAGAGTGGGGACGGGATTGTCAGAGATTTCTCAAATAGTCTATACTTGGGCCAATATCTGAGGGTCAGAAAGGAAGAGAGAGGATCATCTCTTGCAGAGGAAACAAAGAGGCTGTGGTGGGAGGGAGCAGAGGAAAAGCAGCAACTGAAAGAACAGCAATGTGCTCAGAGTGGAATGCACATGGGAAAGCGCATGTCTCTGAAGCCAGAGACAAAGGTGGGGCCAAACCCTGCAGGGCTGTGGGCATGTGAAATATATTGGTCTTGATCCCATGAGCAAAGTGAAGCCATTTTTGCCATGACAGACAAGACCAGGTCTGCATTTTAAAAGGCCCACTTGTTCTTCTCCTTGGAGAATACGCCGCAGAGTGGCAATAGGGAATGTGTGAGGCAGATAAGGACAACCTGCAGTGGGCCACGGGAACTAGAAAGGGTGAAAATATGATCGCCTTGGAGCGCAAAAGTGGGGCTCTGGTTCTGAGGCCTTTGCCTCACTGGTCAAGGCAGCCTGACCAATGGACTGTCTTTGTTTGGGTTTCCCCATCTACAACACTGGGGAAGACACTTCTCTACCTCTCTCTAGGGTCCTCCTGAAGATCAAATTAAGTGATGAGAATGAATATACACAATGTACCACAATAGGATATTGATAGCGAAGAAACAATTAAAATAGGCATAATGGGTACCTATTGCTCATGTGAGCCCAGCCCAAAGAAACAAAGCCTGGAGAAAATAGTGTAGTTTTTAAAATTAACATGTATTCTAGGAGGTATCTGCAAGAAAGAACAAGAAAAGAGAGAAACATACAAGGAGAGAGGAAAGGGGAAAAAGGATTAGAGGACCATTTTCATTTAGCTCTTTAAGCCAGAGCGTGGGAAAAAAGGAAGACTAACGTGTGAATACAGAAAAAAACAGACAAAAAGTGCATTCCCCTTGTCAAGATGTTAGTTCTGCCTCCTGCTCTACCAGCTCGTGGATCCTTATGAGTTAGGACCTTTTTGAATAAGTCCCAATGCTATTTATATTTGCTTTTAAAAGAGTTACCTCAATTTTCTGCTTCCCCCATGTGAACCTTTGCATATTTACCCAATTGATAACATTCTCCTGACCAAAAAACAAGCCAAGGAAAGAAAGGCTCACTCTGAATTTTCAGAATGCTGATTCCAGAAAGAACAGAAATGATTTCTTAGTTTGCCCCTATTCTGCAATTGTACAGCAACTTCTTGGCTTTTAAAATGATGAGTAAGGGGGCACCTGGGTGGCTCAGTGGGTTAAGCCGCTGCCTTCGGCTCAGGTCATGATCTCAGGGTCCTGGGATCGAGTCCCGCATAGGGCTCTCTGCTCAGCAGGGAGCCTGCTTCTCTCTCTCTCTCTCTCTCTCTCTGCCTGCCTCTCTGTCTACTTGTGATCTCTCTCTGTCAAATCAATAAATAAAATCTTAAATAAAATAAAATAAAATAAAATGATGAGTAAGTAAACCCTATTATTCATCTTAATAAAAAAAAAAAAAAAAAACCTCTACCGAAACCCTTTTCAGGCTTATGACAAATGGAGTGTCTTGAATTAACAAAGTAGTTGGAATGCGGAGCAAAAATTCCCCACAAATTTCCCAAAATGTGTTCTCAGATCACTTCTCCTGAAAGTTATCTTTGGAGAGCTGTTCACCGGCTGTCCCCCACCTTCTTTTCCCATTAGCCCCCTCCCATGGATGGCTTTGTTCCTAGAACTTTCATTCCGTACAGTGTCAAATGCTTCTGAGAGCTTGGAGAGATGTGCTTCAGGCTCCCAACGCCAAGCCTGGCCATGCCAGCTGTACAGAAATCCAGGGCGATGGGGTGAACGCCACCTGCTTGTTGGATTCCTTTCCCTCTCCCCCTCCATGCCCACTTCACCCAAGCTATGGCAACCTCTCTCAAAGAGTGACCCAATCACCTTGAAGCAGAAATACATCAGTGTGTGAGTTCTGCAACAATGGGATTGAAATTAACCTGCTAGCCCGGCAGATAATTATCTTAATAAGAAATTTCTTTGAAAACACAGATTCTACAAACTACCTCTTGATCTCCAAACTTGAACCAAGCAAACAGCTCCATCTCAAAATATGATCTTAGAGTGAAATTAATATTGATTATGAGGGATAAGAAGTGCTGCATGGAAGATAGTAAAAATTATTTCAGATTAGAGGTTGGGGAAATAAGAGGAGAATAAAAATGAAATATTAGCAAAGCACCATAAAATGACAATAAAGTCCAGTGTTGTTAAATCACTCAGTTAATTAATAGAAGATTCTGGAGGAATCTATTCAGTTACCGCTGAATTGTGTGACTTGTTTTTTGTTGTTGTTGTTGTTGTTGTTGTTTTTAAATATTCAACACACTTGAAAATTCAGGAGGTCTTTGGACAGAGGGACCTGAGGGCAGAAGCCTAAAAACTATAATATAGGTTTAACTACATCAAGTTTATGAATTCACTCACTTATCCATCAAACACGTATTTTGTAGGAACCCATCATGGGCAACTGAGAGCTGGATGCTATACAAACGGCAGATCCACTGTCCTCAAGGTGCTTACAGACTAGTGGAAGGAGTCATGATTAAATCACCACAAGGTTACAGTGGGGACCAGAGAAGGAGAGAAGGGTGAGTTCCACCTAGAGGAATGAGGAAAACCCAACCACCCCATAGACCCAGCTTCCTGATGGTGCTACAAGTGGGTAATTCTGTGTGTATTTCAGATTTTCTCTGCTGATGGAAATATGACTGAGACCTGTTCCCTTGTGGGAAGTAGGACCAACACAGAAAAATGATACAATTCCTTTGACAATCTCCCAGAAAGAACAGATACAGGACTCCAGACTATAGAAAACAGGCCTTGGAGAGGAAAGAACTGCTTTTATGTCGTTCTCTGGTCTTGGATCTCTGGAGCCTTTGCTTCTAGTGGTAGAGGTCTAGGTGTGTACTCTCAGAGAATGGGTGCTGAACTGATGTCTGGAAAAAGGGACTTGTCTAGGAGCAAAGGGAGGAATTACTCCATACTTGCCATTGACTATTTATGGAGAAGACTCAACCTGAGAAATCAACCCATAGGACTGCAAGTTTCTTCAGTTACCTCTTACTCTCTGTCTACCATTAAAAGGCTATATATCAGAGTAGTTAAAAAGAAGGGTCGGAGAGGCAGACTGCTTTCATTCATATCCCGACTCCACCACAAACTTTATGAGTAATCTTGGAAAAATTATTTATGCTGTCTCCCTTCATTGTCTTTAAAATGGGAATAATCACAGGATTTACCTAATGGAGTTGCTATGAAGATCAAATAAGTTATTGCATGTAATGCACTTACAATCATTCTCTGTAGGGGTCAAACATTCAGTAATTATGTGCTATAAAACATTTGTCATTAAAAAAACTACTTAATTTTAGTTCCATGTCATTGAAGTTACTGTTTGTAAAATTTTGAAATAATTAATTGGAACACTAGGCCTTACCACAAGGGTTATAAAGGGTAAGGTTTTAGAGTAAAAATGTCCCTATCTTGTTGAATTGGCCAAGAGAGTAGATGTCAGAAAGAAACTTACAAAAAAGAGTTTCTAAAAGAAGAATATGAATCCTGAGCATGAGGAGTCCTTCCCTCCCATGAGACTCTCCTTTCTAAGATAGTCTTAAAGGGTCTGGCTTTTATTTTTATCATGGAATTTCCTGCAAATACTCCAAAAGAAAATTGAAAGTCATGTCATTTGCACAAATGACTTCTGATTGGAATGAATTACATGTTTCTATTCTTCCTAGGTAATTTCCGTGGAGAGTCCTGTTTATATTAGTCAGAACCTTGGTTTTTAGGTCATTTCATTGAGCCAAGTCCATATGCCCAAGTCAAGCAAGGATCAATGTCAGGCAAAGGGGGTACACACAGAAACACACACACACACACACACACACACACACCCTTCCTCCCACTCCCCCCAAGTAGCATGCATTAAAAATGTAAGAAAGGGTTATTGAGGAAATACCTACAAGTGAGACTTGGTAGAGCACGTGCAACCTTCACCCTTACCCACAAGGAACTATGGCTAGGCCAGATATGGCTGCATACACCGTGGATAGGAGCCTATGAAAGACTTTATCACTTTGTACAAACTCCTACTACATTACACATTTATAGGAGAGGTGAGAAGGAGGCAGGCAATCTCTAGTCAACAACTCACCAGTGGAAACTCCCTTTCTAAGGTATGGCATTATTGGAAAAAGGGACAGACTCTGGAATTCAGCCACTGGTATCCCCCTATTCCATTGAGCTTATTCAGAACTGCCTAGTTGGCATCCTGCTGAGCTGTTGAAATTGGAAGGGAAGGCCCAGAAGACTTGATCACCACAGGCCCCATGGGTTCTCTCTGTTATATATTTAAGGCTTTCCCTAAGCCAACACATCCACTTTCATTATCTTAATTGCCACCCGTAAGTGAATATCTCCTAAATCAAATCTCCAACCTTGACTTTTTACTGAGCTTCAGATGGATATTTTTTCTTGCTTTTCTCACAATATTATTTCACACTCAACTTATCTAAAAATGGGTGACACTCTTTCCCCAAACCTTCTCCTTTGCCTAAATTTTCTTGTCATAATTGATTATTCCACCATCATTAGCTTTGATTGAAAGCATCCAAACCTGAAACCTGACAGTCATCTTTGTCTCTTCCCTCTGACTTTTCATATTAAATTATCGCTGCGATGGTTAATATTATGTGACTGGGCTAAGGGATGCCCAGATAGCAGGTATATTCCTGGGTGTGTATGTGAGGGTGTCTCTGAAAAAAATTATCATTTGAATCCAAAGACTGAGTAGCTTGCCCTCATACATGTGTGCTGTTATCATGCATTTTGTTGAGGGTCCAAATAGAACAGAAGAGGCACGGGAAGGGTTAATTTGCTAGGGCTGAGCCATCCATCTACTCCTGCCCTCAGACATAGACATCTGTGGTCCCGTTCTCAGGCTTTTAGACTCCGAACAGGACTTACATCCTTGGCCCCAGATTCTCAGGCCTTCAGACTTGGACTAAATTACACCACCAGCTTTCCCAGGCCTCCAGCTTGCAGAGTATAGATCATGGCACTTCCTGGCCTCCATAATCCCATGAGCCAATTTACATAATAAATCTCCTCTTTATATCTATATACTGTATATCCTTTGGTTCTGTTCCTCTGGAGAATCCTAACTAATACAATCACTAAATCAGACCCATTGTAATTTCTATTTTTTTTGCTTTGTTTTGTTTTTTAATGCTTCTCACCTGCTCCATGCCTGTAGCCAAGGCCTTAACTCAGATAGTCATCATCCCTTGCCTGCATCATCCCATGTAACTTAATTGGTCCCCCTATCTCAAACTTCCTGTCATCATTAACCACCTGAACTCCAAATCTCAGCATGTCACTTTGTTCTCCAATTTAAAATTTAAAATTCATTTAAAGGCCCTCATTGCCCAAATTCTTCAAAATGACCCACAAGGATTTTCATCAATCTATATCTGTGATTCCTCTCCCTTTACTATGTCATACCTTCAACATATTGGAAACAATATGGTGTTTCTTGCTCTTGGGCTTTTAGCATAGTATTCTCTTTCCAGGACTATCTTATTTTATTTATTTATTTTTTAAGTTTCTTTATTTAATTAAATAATCTCTACACCCATATTGGGGCTAAACTCATGAGCCCAAGATTAAGAGTCACAGGCTCTTCTGACTGAGCCAGCCAGGCACCTCTCTTTCCAGGACTATTTGAGAGTTAACTCACTATCACCATTTATCCTTTGCCTCATTAGCGCCAACTCATCCTTTATTTTTTAAAGATTTATTTATGTATTTACTAAGAGAGAGAGCATGAGCACAAGTTGGAGGAGCAGAGGGAGAAAGAGAATTTCAAACAGACGCTATGCTGAGTGTGGAGCCTGATGTGGGGCTTGAACTCAGGACCCTGAGGTCACAACTAGAGCTGAAACCAAGAGTTGAATGTTTTGTTCTGTTTTGTTTTAAAGATTTTATTTTTTTATTTGAGAGAGAGAGAAAGCATGTGAGAGAGAGGAGGAGAGAGCACAAAGGGGTGGGGGCAGAGGGAAAAGCAGGTACCCCAGGGAACCTAAGTCGAGGCTCTATCTCAGGACCCTAGGATCATGACCTGAGTCTAGAGCAGATGCTTAACTGACTGCCCCACCCAGGCACCCCTAACTCATCCTTTAGATTTTGGTGACAGAATATGGTGATCATTTATCAAGAAGATGACAAAGTATCTAGTAAAGGGTCTCTCCGTGCCAAAAGAGGATCTAGAAAATATGAAAATCTCCTCCAGGTATTGCCAAACCCTAACTGACCCCAGTCCCTGAGTGCCTAGTTTTACCACGGACACCACCAATATCAGGGGCAACTATCAGTTCGACAGTCATCAGTACACTCATTACAATGCTCCTCTTTCTTTTAACCAAGGACTCCACTTTCTTATCCAAGAAACATTCCACCTCCGTGAATGACCCCACTTGATCATCTTTGCCTGAGAGCCCCATTTGTTTTCCAGTTTTGATAGAAATTCATCTTTACTTTGCAACTTCAATTGCTCATCCTATGCTTTTCTTCCTCCTATGCTTTTCTTCCTATGATGATAGATAGGAAGAACTAATGGCTTTGAAGAACCTTTCAGTGTTACTGTGTCACCAAACTGATTGCTTATAAGTTCAACTGGGCCTTCACAGAACAGGAGTACTAAGTTGTATACATGTCTCCTTTTCCATGTCTCCACCACTAGGCCAACCACTGACAAACTCTTCCTAGAAATGTGAAGTCTCACAGGCTTCAGAAGGCCAAACAAATATATTGCATTTAAGTCAAAAAGAGGGGCACCTGGGGGGTACAGTTAGTTAAGCATCTGCCTTTGACTCAGGCCATGATATCAGGGTCCTGGTGTCTAGCCCCAAGTCAGGCTCTCTGCTCAGTGGGAAATCTGCTTCTCCTCCCTCTGCCCCTTCCCCCAACTCATGCTCGCTCTCTCTCTCTCTCAAATAAATAAAATCTTTAAAAATTTTTAAAAATATCATTTCCCATGCAAATAAAGGACAGATCTGTCTTTGTAATAAATTCTTATTCAACATTCTAAAGATAAAGTCAGCTCCATTCCCATCAGCAAGTACCTCTATACCCTCAAAATCCAACTTTGTTTCATCCATTAGTTTCATCTACCCCTCACTTCCAAATTCAAGCATTTGAGAATCTTCCTTGTATGTGCATGTTCTGTGTGAACAATTGGCTTTCACTACCAGCATCCCACTCTGCCTGGGAGGTGAGCTGCCTGTTGGAGGATGTATAAAGTGGGTCCAGTCTCAAGAGAAATAAATCATATTCTACCCCACAGATCCCTAGGATTTTGTTTCTTTGCTGTGAACCCCCACTGCTCCCCTCCCAGACTCATCTACTGCCCTGTTTTATGGCCTTCAATGACCCTCCACTTCGCACGGTATAAAGCTCAATGTTAGGCTTCAGACCCAGTGTGACAGGCCATTTCGGATCTGGTTCCTATCTATCCACCTAGCCTCATTCACCTCAGGTAGAGACCAAAGGGCGCTTAGGCTAGAGTGTACCTCAAAGACATGACAGCACAAGTTATTTGAGGAACATATTAGGGGGAAGTACAGTTTTCCTTATAACTCAGCTCATAGTAACACAGAACTTGTGGAAAATAAGCTCCTTTAGCAAGGCATATTTATACCAGCACAGGTATTTTGAGCTATAGGCAAGGTGGAAAATATGCAAGAGGGATATGGATTATATCAGAACCCCAAGAGTTAAATCACAGTAAGGATTTTCATCCATTCCTTACCCAAAGGAAACCGAGAATCTGTACTTCCTTTGCTCTGTGTTCCAATGTAAAATGAACTGCAGATAGTTCTCATTACACATTGTGACTTCTGTCACACATAACTCCTTTAGTCACTTCCACAAAGCTCTATGGTGAAGAATCGCTCCGGCCATTGTTATATATTACTGCCAGGTCCGTGAGGTCAGATCCCTCCTGATGATTGTAGTCAAGATTTTGCACACCACCACAACAGGACCAGATGTGTCCTTTACTTCCACAGAATGTTGTCCTAATGGCATTTAGTGTTCTCCAGTGATCCCCCATTGAAATGGCATTGGGTTGCAAGTCTCTTTCAATAACACTTCTCTCTCTCTGGAGATAAGTGCCAAGACTGCATGGACCCCAGGTTGCTGATACCCCCATATCCTGCCTTCAAGACTCTTTTCCTGACCTCAGGCTAATCACAATGCTCCACCTGTCCCATTCTCCATACCCACATGGATTCAACTGTCACGCAGTCAGGATCTCACTGTCAGGATAGGGCATTCCTACGAGGCTCTTTTTTCCCCATGGTCACCTGACCAGATTAATTTATGATAAGCGGGTCCAACTTTCCAGGCTGGCCTTCATTTGAACTTTATCCTCCCTGTTCCACCAAACCCACATTAAGAGATGGGGCACTCCTTGGCCAGAGTTTGCAGTTCCACTGGCTTGAACTCTTCTCCATGGCCTTCCTGGGCAGGCAGAGTAGACAGTTTGGCTGAGGCATGTGTTTCATGTAGGACAGTTATGGGAAATGGAGCTATAAAAGCAGATTGGGGTCAGCCTGGGGAGGCTTCGGAGAGAGAGAGGAGCATCCTTCCTCTGCTTTGAAGCCCTCTTCAGCAGCACAGCACTGCCACACACAACTCCAGATTTCATTTACTGGATAGGGAGCAACTCCATTAAACTTCAAAGCATCACTTGAGAGAGGATTATTTTCTTACCAAGGTGACTGGAGGTATTTTGGTTCTAAGACTTTATGATCACATTGTCTCAGAGGCAGCTTGACAACGTCTTATGTCTCTGACACAGGAGGGATTTATTCACTTGAAGCACGGCATTAAATCCTTGGTGGGCACTGTATGTAAAATCTGGCTTTATAAATAAACACTACTTTGCCCTTCTGCTTTCCTTTCTTCTAAGAATCTGCAAGCCTCCAACATCTCATAATGAAATAAGCCTTATGCTCCCACCTTAATGGAAGGTAGATGTTATCCTTGCTGGGTTGTAGAGGCTCCCTCCTCTATGGGACCAGCATGATAATATTCAAACTTCTTTCCTTCCAGAGTCATGAGCAAGTTTGAGTGGCTAATAGGTAGAATTATTCCACTTGGAGATCTTGAGGAAGAAGTGAAGATCCTTTGTCCTGAGTACCATCATTGTGCCTTACTGCCTCATCCTTCCCCCCAAAACTTCTTTCTGCTTCATAATTCAGCACAAATGTATGTATCCAGTTAAAAACAAAACAAAACAAAACAAAACAAAACACACTGGGTAAAAAGACACCCTAGCCTGGTTATTCCTCCAGACAGGATCACCCAGCTCTGCTTGAATCCTGTTGGTGATGGGACACTCACTACTCCCACAAGGCTGCTAGTTCCACAGGAGATAGTTTTCTTCCTCACATGAAGCTAAAATCCCTTTCCTTATAATTGTTGCCTTTGGGTCCCAACCATGACCCTCTGGATTATCTCTGAGGAAGTGTTATTCTTTCTCCATATGACAGCACCTCAAATATTTGAAGGCAACTATCATAGCTACTTTTCATTATTTTCTTCTCCCACATGAGCTAGGGGCAGACCTTGACAAGCAGGAAAAATTGCTCACAGTGACTTGTAATATTTCCATTTCTTAAGGAAGAAATAAACATGGAGCAATTTGTCACCCACTTACTGTCCTATTTTTTCAGGTAGAATAAATGCTATTTTCAGCATTGGAATCTACCTCAGTTAACTCTTTGGTCTCAAAAAGCCACTGAATTTTGTTGTGCTCTGAAGCTTCCACTGACCCCACTCCTGGAAAAGGTTGGTTACTCTCTCCTCTGTGTTCCCAAGATACTCTATTTAAATTATTGCATTGTTTTGTTTCAGTTCATTTATACACATGCCTGCCTCTCAAGACTTAAAAGTTGCAAGCACAACCCATATTTTAGTCATGGTGGTATCCCCAATGCCTAGCAGAGTGCCTAGAACTTGGTAGCAACAAAATAAATGTTTGCTGCTGAATGAATGCTGTCTATACATCATCATAAAGAGGGTTGTCAAGATTTCTTCAATGCCTTAAACTATTGGGAATCTGTTACTTTACAAAGTTGGTTTATTATTTCTCCTGTCAGTTTCAGGTTCCAAAAATATGGAGCACGTGTACAAATGTGGAAGCAACTTTGTATATATATACCCCATAAAGAAGATCTATGCCAGCACTCTGCTGTATTTATCTGGCGACTAGCATCAGTGGTGACACATAAAACTATACAGTTAAAAGACACTAAAGTACAGCTTAGATGAAAACAGATGAAAAAGATAGAAACTGCTCAAAAGGCTGCTGAGAAGAAAAATATCTTTAGGCCCATTCTTTAAAGCATTTACATAAATAATCCTGACTAGTTATGCACTTGTGTGTGTGTGTGAGTGTGCGTGCAATGGGAGAGGGACTTGTATGTTTCATTTAAAGTTAACATTAGCTATAGTGCCTACTTTCCTCTCCCACTTCTTTGGTGTTTTAGGAGATTGTCAGGCTGCCTTCAAATATCCTTTCTACCACTTGTGAGGGTACTGGTAGGAAGGGGACTGTTAGTCGTCAGGTGGTCCTAAGATAGCACAAATGGATGAGCAAATCTGAGAGCCCCTGGGAAGGGGTGATAAAACTACCTGCTCTGTTCAGTTTCCTATCAGCTTAGAATGAGAAATAATGGCTTATGCCAGGGAAACAATCAGTTAAGAACTCATCCTAACCAGCCAAATTTGATGTAAGAAAACCGCTGTGCGTGTTTGATGAATGTTTCTCTCAAATTCCATTATTTTGTACTTTTTATTGAAGTATAATTAACAGTTTTATATTAGTTTCAGGTGCACAATATAATGATTCAATAATATATACATTACTCAGTGAACATCACAATAAATGTACTCTTAATCCCCTTTATCCATTTCATCCATCCTCCCACTCACCTCCCCTCTGGCAACCACCAATTTGTTCTCTGTATTTAAGAGTCTGGTTTTTCATTTGTTTCTTTTTTTTCCTTGTTTTGTTTCTTAAGTTCCACACATGACTGACATCACGTATTATTTGTCTTTCTCTGTCTGATTTATTTCATGTACGATTATACTTTCTTGGTCCATCCATATTGTTGCAAATGGCAAGATCTTATTCTTTTTTTGCCTGTGTAATATTATATATATATACACACACACATACACACACACATTATATATATATATGTACATATATACACATACATTATATATATGTGTGTGTATATATGTACATATATATGTATATGTAATATGGTAAGTGGTATACCACATCTTCTTTATCCATTCATTTACGAGTAGACACTTGCATTACTTTCTTTTCT
Source organism: Lontra canadensis (assembly GCF_010015895.1). Classification (NCBI taxonomy): domain Eukaryota; kingdom Metazoa; phylum Chordata; class Mammalia; order Carnivora; family Mustelidae; genus Lontra; species Lontra canadensis. Next base: position 14,866,044 of record NW_022631030.1, on the reverse strand, counting down.
TGATTATTATAACTAATACTGCAATAAACATAGAGGTTTATCTATCTTTTCAAATTACTATTTCCCTTTTCTTTGGGTATATACCCAATAGTGGCATTACTGGATCATATGATAATTCCATTTTTTAAAATTTTTTGAGAAAACTCATACTGTTTTCCAGAGTGGCTGCACTAATTTGTATTCCCACCCACAGTGCACAAGGGATCTTTTTCTCCATATCATTGCCGATACTTTCTTGTCTTTTTGATAGTAGCCATTGTAACAGGTATAAGGTAATATCTCTCATGGTTTTGATTTGCATTTCCCTGATGATTAGTGATGTTTAGCATCTTTTCATGTGTCTGTCAGCATTTTATGTCTTCTTTGAGAAAGTGCCCATTCAGGTCCTCTGACCATTTTAATCGGATTATTTGGGGTGTTTGGGGTCTTGAATTGTATAAGTCCTTTATATATTGTGATTATGAACCTCCTTATCAGAGATATCATTCACAAGTACCGTCTCCCATTCAGTTGGTTGCCTTGTTGGTTTGTTGATCGTTTCAAATTCCACTTTAAATGTTCATTAGATTTAAGAGAGTAAAAGAGCAACCCTAGCCCCAGTCCTTTAAGACAATTGGCAGCAGTGTTTTGTGGAAGAATCTGAAAGATGATTTCTAGTACTATATGCAAATAAAATAACAATATTAATAATTAATAATGATTTATTCTGCCAGTTGAGAGGAGGGCCTTCATAGAAAGATTAGAAGACTGGTTGCTCTGTTATAACTTTAACCTAACTGGACAGAAATGGTCAGGGCATGTCACAGTGGACCCGTCCCCACATTTACTTCCTATGTAATTTTAGACTCTAGACAAGGCACGGGGAACAGTAGTGAGCTTAAAGTAAGCTGAGCTGTTGAGAGGTGTTTGAAGGAGGGTAGCTCCTTTTAAGCAAAGGAGATAACTGGATGCAAGGAAGAGGTAACAGGGAACAGGAAACATCCTATACAGATTAGGGCAGGCAAGTAAGTACATAGTCCAAGAGGCAGCCCTAAATTTTCTGAAATCCTGAAGTCTTTCAAAGTTTTGACTGTCAAAACTACAAAACCAAGGTGTCAGCAAGTCCTAGCTTTCCTGGAAAGCTCTAGGGGAGAATGAATCTTTTCCTCTTTGAGCATCTGGGAGCTCTTGATGTCCTTGGCTTGTGACCACATGACTCCAACTTCTTCCTCAGACTTCACATGGTTCCCCCTCCATGTCAGTTGCCTTCTCCTCTTCTTCTCTCACAAGGCCACTTGCCTTTGGATTTAGGACCCACTCAGAAATCCGTATGACCTCATCTCAAAATCATCAACTTAATTAAACCTAAAAGGCGTTTTTCCAAATAAGGTCACATTCACAGGTTCTGGGGATTAGGACATGGACATATCTTTTTGGGGGAGTCACCATACAACCCACTACAGGTATTGATTAAGCAATGATTGTTACATTTAAGTTAAATAGTAAATTTAGTTAAGAAGATAATTTTTTTTTAAAAATTGTATTCCCAATAGCATTACACAGTCTGTTAATCAATTCCAATGAGAAAAAAAAATTATTTAATAGAAATATATTTTCAGAGGGCCATAAGATTGGCCATCACACACATCTTGAGATGTGTGTGTGTGCATGTATGTGTGTGTGAATGTGAGTGTACAAATGTGTGTGTGTGAGCATCTGTATGTATGTGAATGTATGTGAGTGTGTGTGTTTGGCACAAAACAGGTAAATTTAAACTTTAAAATGCAGGATGCTGCTTTTATTGGTGCCTACAATAGGGTTGTTCTTTTAAATATTATTTATTAGATCAGAGTCCTAGGATGCTATCAGTTTTAGTGCAAGTAACCAAAGGTGAATTCAGAGTGATGGAATGAAAACAATTTAGAGTTGGAGTGGAAGTACCTGGTTTGAATCTTTTCATGACTGTTGACCTTCAAGCAGATATCTAACTATGTAACTGCCTCATATAGTTAGTTTCCTTCTCTGTAAAATCAGGGGAAATCCTCTTTATCTTCTTAACTTTCACCATGAATACCCAGCCCTTTGATTTCCTGATCTGTTCTCCAGACCTGGCTAGAGCAGGGGAGCACAGCGTGCAACCAGAGACATGGGCCAGGAAACTGTTAGGGCAAACTTTCCCTTCAAATCTCTTTGGTTCAAGTCACAGAGACCAAGCTTGCTTATATAAAAGAGTTTTACTCTAATATTATATAGGTAGGCTGAGACTGGAACTAAATGCCAGTCAGAATCCAGGAAGCTCCGGGAACCAGCCCTCAGGGGCCCATCTCTCAACCCACCGCACCCCATCCCTCACCTCTATCATGAGTATCAACTTCTGCCTCTGTATCAATTCCAGTCGCATGCCCCTGAGCACCCTCCTGTGCTCACCTGTGGCTTCACTTCCTAATAACTTTGGGCAGCATGGGCTTCGGCTGTCCTGTTGAACCCAGATCTACCTTGTGTACCCTTTCAGCTTCTGCTCCCATGGCTAACACCTTCAATCTCCAAGTTGCCTAGAAAATTACTCAATATTTCCTTCTGAACTGCACATAAGTTATGAAGAATATGGCTGTGCTGCCCTGAAGCAAAGGCAATATCATCAGTGGATAGAAGGTGTGGCCATGTGGGGCAAGGCACAGCTACTGTTCTCAGAAGGGATTATATGTGGGTTAACTTCACTAAAAGTTGGTTGAGGCAGACAGCTACAGGATTGTCTTGTCACACCCTGCCCTCCTCTGAGAACTATTTTCCCCTAATTCCCTTAATTCTTACAATTCCACTGAGCCACTGTGTTTTTATCTGACTCCACCTTCTAACCACAGTTGATTTGAGCAGGATACTACACCTCTAACCTACTGGGACAACCACTGCCTTCTCAATTACTGAAGCTGAGTTTAGAAAGGGTCTTATGAGCCTCCCTCTTTTCACCAAAGCCAGGAATCTTGAGTGTTACAGGTGGCCATGTTTTTTTGTTTTTTGTTTTTTGTTTTTTTTTTCCATATGTAGAGAACCGATAGCATGACAGGAAGATGCCAACATGTAGTGGAGGAAAACTGAATGAGGGATGAAGAGGCTCTTGCCAGCATTCCAAGCATCAGCTCTACTTCCTTCTGTGACCCAGCTGCCTCCTGGCTGTCCCAGCTCTGCCCTGGTGTTCAGACTTCAGGGATTCCATAAGATATTCCCATCAAGGTGACTACTTTGCTTTAGCTAGTTCAAATGGATCTCTGTTGTTTTCTGCCACAGCCATCCTAAGAGTCTTACAGAGGTATAGGTAGGATGGGCCATGAGACTTCTCTAGAACACCACCTTTATACTTTTGCATCCAGCTGGTGACTCTTGTGAGTGGTACACAGAGTTGGCCAGGGTTCTCATCTGTAACATGAAGCCTCATATTTGAATTCAACAGAAGCCATATATGGAATTCCCAATAGAATTTATTATGTGACCAATATTACTGAGTGCCTATTATGTGACAGGCCCTAGACCCTGCACTGCGAATTTGATGAAGGATTAAACAATCTGCTGGCAGAGCCTTAATATTTTAAAGTCATTTTTATTCTAGAATTCTCAGTAAGAAGTGTTCAATCTGATTGAACATTTCACCCTAACCCACATGCCACCATTGCAAGACAAGAGCATTTGCAAACCCAGAATTCTCCCCCACTACATATGCTTCGATTATACTGATGTACTTAAGCCAAACAGAAAGCACTGGGGGCTGCCAGCTTTAGTGATTGGAAGGAAGCCCTCTGGAGCCTCTTTTCTATCACTACATTTGGGACTTTGCTTTCTCTTGATTCCCACATGCAATTATAGGAAATAAATACAAGTAATGTCAAGTCATTTAGAATGAGGCGCCTGGGAGAATAAGAGTAACTGTACCGCTACCTGGTCTCTCTTTCTTTTAATCTCCTTGAAGACAGAGGAGTTACTTGATTTTCTTAATTTGATAAACATTTTCTGAGGGTCTTCTAAGTGCCCTCCCCTTTTCTAACAGCTGAAGTTCAGTGGTGAGCAAAACAAAAACATTCCCTTCCACTGGAAAGAGTGAGCCAACCACAGGTAATATAAGGTCAGGTGGTAAGTAGCATTATGAAGACCAATCACGTGGATTATGAGAAGAGAGGCAGGCTACCTAAGAGATGACCTTTCTGAGAAGTAGCCTGTGAGCAAATGCCTGAAGGAAGAGGAGAAGAATGATGTCAATGTTTGGGGATTATCCAGCAAGTACAAAGGTCTTGAATTGAAAAAAAGTATTTCAGAAACACTGGGGAATATGAATGACTAGAATGAAGAGAGTAGACAAAATAAATGAAACTTATATCAATGGCCAAAGACCAACCATGTAGGACATTGTACTCCATATAAAAAGAACCTAATTGAGGAGGGAGGGTCAAGATGGCGGAGAAGTAGCAGCTGAGACTACTTCAGGTAGCGGGAGATCAGCTAGATAGCTTACCTAAAGATTGCAAACACCTACAAATCCAACAGGAGACCGAAGAGAAGAAGAACAGCAATTCTAGAAACAGAAAATCAACCCCTTTCTGAAAGGTAGGACTGGCGGAGAAGTGAATCCAAAGCGACGGGAAGATAGACCGCGGGGGGAGGGGCCGGCCCCCAGCAAGCGGCGGAGCAACGGAGCACAAAATCAGGACTTTTAAAAGTCTGTTCCGCTGAGGGACATCGCTCCAGAGGCTAAACCGGGGTGAAGCCCACGCGGGGTCAGTGTGGCCTCAGGTCCCGCAGGGTCACAGAAGGATCGGGGGTGTCTGAGTGTCGCAGAGCTCACAGGTATTAGAACGGGGAAGCCGGCTACAGAGACAGAGCCGAGGAGTGAGCGCTAAGCTCGGGGTTACCTTGAGCCGGTCACAGGCTCGGTCAGCTCGGAGCGCGGCCGGAGGCCAGGGTGACGGGAGTAATGGGGCGCTGTTCTCTGAGGGCGCACTGAGGAGTGGGGCCCCGGGCTCTCGGCTCCTCCGGGCCAGAGACTGGGAGGCCGCCATCTTCATTCCCGTCCTCCGGAACTCTACGGAAAGCGCTCAGGGAATAAAAGCTCCTGAAAGCAAACCCGAGCGGATTACTCAGCCCGGCCCCTGGTAAGGGCGGTGCAACTCCGCCTGGGGCAAAGACACTTGAGAATCACTGCAACAGGTCCCTCCCCCAGAAGATCAACAAGAAACCCAGCCTGGACCAAGTTCACCTACCAAGGAGTGCAGTTTCAATACCAAGGAGAGCAGCAGAATCCCAGAGGAGGAGAAAGCAAAGCACGGAACTCATGGCTTTCTCCCCATGATTCTTTAGCCTTGCAGTTAATTTAATTTTGTTTTTCTTTCTCAATTTTTTTTTCTCTTCTTCTGCTAAAATTTTTTTTTAACTTTTACCCTTTTCTTTTTTAACGTTAACTAGTTTATCTAAATTATATATATATATATTTTCCTTTTTATATTTTTTTTATTTGTTTTCTTCTTTTAATTGTTTCATTTTTTTTTTCTTTCTGAACTTATTTTTATCCCCTTTCTCCCCCCTCACGATTTGGGATCTCTTCTGATTTGGTTAAAGCATATTTTCCTGGGGTTGTTGCCACCCTTTTAGTATTTTACTTGCTCCTTCATATACTCTTATCTGGACAAAATGACAAGGTGGAAAAATTCACCACAAAAAACAAGAGGCAGTACCAAAGGCTACGGACCTAATCAATACAGACATTGGTAATATGTGAGATCTAGAGTTCAGAATGACAATTCTCAAGGTTCTAGCCGGGCTCGAAAAAGGCATGGAAGATATTAGAGAAACCCTCTCGGGAGATATAAAAGCCCATTCTGGAGAAATAAAAGAACTAAAATCTAACCAAGTTGAAATCATAAAAGCTATTAATGAGGTGCAATCAAAAATGGAGGCTCTCACTGCTAGGATAAATGAAGCAGAAGAAAGAATTAGCGATATAGAAGACCAAATGACAGAGAATAGAGAAGCTGAGCAAAAGAGGGACAAACAGCTACTGGATCACGAGGGGAGAATTCGAGAGATAAGTGAAACCATAAGACGAAACAACATTAGAATAATTGGGATTCCAGAAGAAGAAGAAAGAGAGAGGGGAGCAGAAGGTATATTGGAGATAATTATTGGAGAGAATTTCCCCAATATGGCAAAGGGAACAAGCATCAAAATCCAGGAGGTTCAGAGAACCCCCCCTCAAAATCAATAAGAATAGGTCCACACCCCGTCACCTAATAGTAAAATTTACAAGTGTTAGTGACAAAGAGAAAATCCTGAAAGCAGCCCGGGAAAAGAAGTCTATAACATACAATGGTAAAAATATTAGATTGGCAGCAGACTTATCCACAGAGACCTGGCAGGCCAGAAAGAGCTGGCTTGATATATTCAGAGCACTAAATGAGAAAAACATGCAGCCAAGAATATTATATCCAGCTAGGCTATCATTGAAAATAGAAGGAGAGATTAAAAGCTTCCAGGACAAACAAAAACTGAAAGAATTTGCAAACACCAAACCAGCTCTACAGGAAATATTGAAAGGGGTCCTCTAAGCAAAGAGAGAGCCTAAAAGTAGTAGATAAGAAAGGAACAGAGACAATATACAATAATAGTCACCTTACAGGCAATACAATGACACTAAATTCATATCTCTCAATAGTTACCCTGAATGTTAATGGGCTAAATGCCCCAATCAAAAGACACAGGGTATCAGAATGGATAAAAAAACAAAACCCATCTATATGTTGCCTACAAGAAACTCATTTTAAACCTGAAGACACCTCCAGATTTAAAGCGAGGGGGTGGAAAAGAATTTACCATGCTAATGGACATCAGAAGAAAGCAGGAGTGGTAATTCTTATATCAGATCAATTAGATTTTAAGCCAAAGACTATAATAAGAGATGAGGAAGGACACTATATCATACTCAAAGGATCTGTCCAACAAGAAGATCTAACAATTTTAAATATCTATGCCCCTAACGTGGGAGCAGCCAACTATATAAATCAATTAATAACAAAATCAAAGAAACACATCAAAAATAATACAATAATAGTAGGGGACTTTAACACTCCCCTCACTGAAATGGACAGATCATCCAAGCAAAAGATCAACAAGGAACTAAAGGCCTTAAATGACACACTGGACCAGATGGACATCACAGATATATTCAGAATATTTCATCCCAAAGCAACAGAATACACATTCTTCTCTAGTGCACATGGAACATTCTCCAGAATAGATCACATCCTTGGTCCTAAATCAAGTCTCAACTGGTATCAAAAGATTGGGATCATTCCCTGCATATTTTCAGACCACAATGCTCTGAAGCTAGAACTCAATCACAAGAGGAAATTTGGAAAGAACCCAAATACATGGAGACTAAACAGCATCCTTCTAAAGAATGAATGGGTCAACCAGGAAATTAAAGAAGAATTGAAAAAAGTCATGGAAACAAATGATAATGAAAACACAATGGTTCAAAATCTGTGGGACACAACAAAGGCAGTCCTGAGAGGAAAATATATAGCAGTGCAAGCCTTTCTCAAGAAACAAGAAAGGTCTCGGGTACACAACCTAACCCTACACCTAAAGGAGCTGGAGAAAGAACAAGAAAGAAACCCTAAACCCAGCAGGAGAAGAGAAATCATAAAGATCAGAGCAGAAATCAATGAAATAGAAACCAAAAAAACAATAGAACAAATCAATGAAACTAGGAGCTGGTTCTTTGAAAGAATTAATAAGATCGATAAACCCCTGGCCAGACTTATCAAAAAGAAAAGAGGAAGGACCCAAATAAATCATGAATGAAAGAGGGGAGATCACAACTAACACCAAAGAAATACAAACAATTATAAGAACATACTATGAGCAACTCTACGCCAACAAATTTGACAATCTGGAAGAAATGGATGCATTCCTAGAGACATATAAACTACCACAACTGAACCAGGAAGAAATAGAAAGCCTGAACAGACCCATAACCAGTAAGGAGATTGAAACAGTCATCAAGAACCTCCAAACAAACAAAAGCCCAGGGCCAGACGGCTTCCCGGGGGAATTCTACCAAACATTTAAAGAAGAACTAATTCCTATTCTCCTGAGACTGTTCCAAAAAATATAAATGGAAGGAAAACTTCCAAACTCCTTTTATGAGGCCAGCATCACCTTGATCCCCAAACCAGACAAGGATCCCATCAAAAAAGAGAACTACAGACCAATATCCTTGATGAACACAGGTGCAAAAATTCTCACCAAAATACTAGCCAATAGGATTCAACAGTACATTAAAAGGATTATTCACCACGACCAAGTGGGATTTATTCCAGGGCTGCAAGGTTGGTTCAACATCCACAAATCAATCAATGTGATACAACACATTAATAAAAGAAAGAACAAGAACCATATGATACTCTCCATAGATGCTGAAAAAGCATTTGACAAAGTACAGCATCCCTTCTTGATCAAAACTCTTCAAAGTGTAGGGATAGAGGGCACATACCTCAATATTATCAAAGCCATCTATGAAAAACCCACCGCAAATATCATTCTCAATGGAGAAAAACTGAAAGCTTTTCCGCTAAGGTCAGGAACACAGCAGGGATGTCCATTATCACCACTGCTATTCAACATAGTACTAGAAGTCCTAGCCTCAGCAATCAGACAACAAAAGGAAATTAAAGGCATCCATATTGGCAAAGAAGAAGTCAAACTATCACTCTTCGCAGATGATATGATACTATATGTGGAAAACCCAAAAGACTCCACTCCAAAACTGCTTGAACTTGTACAGGAATTCAGTAGAGTGTCAGGATATAAAATCAATGCACAGAAATCAGTTGCATTTCTCTACACCAACAACAAGACAGAAGAAAGAGAAATTAAGGAGTCAATCCCATTTACAATTGCACCCAAAACTATAAGATACCTAGGAATAAACCTAACCAAAAAGGCTAAGAATCTGTACTCAGAAAACTATAAAGTACTCATGAAAGAAAGTGAGGAAGACAAAAAGAAATGGAAAAATGTTCCACGCTCCTGGATTGGAAGAATAAATATTGTGAAAATGTCTATGCTACCTAAAGCAATCTACACATTTAATGCAATTCCTATCAAAGTACCGTCTAGGGACGCCTGGGTGGCTCAGTTGGTTAAGCCGCTGACTTCGGCTCAGGTCATGATCCCAGGGTCCTGGGATCAAGTCCCGCATCGGGCTCCTTGCCTGGCAGGGAGCCTGCTTCTCTTTCCTCCTCTGCCTGCTACTCTGCCTGCTTGTGCACTATCGCGCTCTCGCGCTCTCTCTGACAAATAAATAAATAAATAAATAAAATCTTCAAAGTACCATTCATTTTTTTCAAAGAAATGGAACAAATAATCCTAAAATTTATATGGAACCAGAAAAGACCTCAAATAGCCAAAGGAATATTGAAAAAGAAAACCAAAGTTGGTGGCATCACAATCCCAGACTTCAAGCTCTATTACAAAGCTGTCATCATCAAGACAGCATGGTACTGGCACAAAAACAGACACATAGATCACTGGAACAGAATAGAGAGCCCAGAAATAGGCCCTCAACTCTATGGTCAACTAATCTTCAACAAAGCAGGAAAGAATGTCCAATGGAAAAAAAGATAGCCTCTTCAATAAATGGTGTTGGGAAAATTGAACGGCCACATGCAGAAAAATGAAATTGGATCATTTCCTTATACCACACACAAAAATAGACTCAAAATGGATGAAGGACCTCAATGTGAGAAAGGAATCCGTCAAAATCCTTGAGGAGAACACAGGCAGCAACCTCTTCGACCTCAGCTGCAGCAACTTCTTCCTAAGAACATCGCCAAAGGCAAGGGAAGCAAGGGCAAAAATGAGCTATTGGGATTTTATCAAGATCAAAAGCTTTTGCACAGCAAAGGAAACAGTTAACAAAACCAAAAGACAACTGACAGAATGGGAGAAGATATTTGCAAACGACATATCAGATAAAGGGCTAGTGTCCAAAATCTATAAAGAACTTAGCAAACTCAACACCCAAAGAACAAATAATCCAATCAAGAAATGGGCAGAGGACATGAACAGACATTTCTGCAAAGAAGACATCCAGATGGCCAACAGACACATGAAAAAGTGCTCCATATCACTCAGCATCAGGGAAATACAAATCAAAACCACAATGAGATATCACCTCACACCAGTCAGTATGGCTAAAATTAACAAGTCCGGAAATGACAGATGCTGGCAAGGATGTGGAGAAAGGGGAACCCTCCTACACTGTTGGTGGGAATGCAAGCTGGTGCAACCACTCTGGAAAACAGCATGGAGGTTCCTCAAAATGTTGAAAATAGAACTACCCTATGACCCAGCAATTGCACCACTGGGTATTTACCCTAAGGATACAAACGTAGTGATCCGAAGGGGCACGTGCACCTGAATGTTTATAGCAGCAATGTCTACAATAGCCAAACTATGGAAAGAACCTAGATGTCCATCAACAGACGAATGGATAAAGAAGAAGTGGTATATATACACAATGGAATACTATGCAGCCATCAAAAGAAATGAAATCTTGCCATTTGCGACGACGTGGATGGAACTAGAGGGTATTATGCTCAGCGAAATAAGTCAATTGGAGAAAGACAATTATCATATGATCTCCCTGATATGAGGGAGAGGAGATGCAACATGGGAGGTTAAGGGGGTAGGAGAAGAGTAAATGAAACAAGATGGGATCGGGAGGGAGACAAACCATAAGTGACTCTTAATCTCACAAAACAAACTGAGGGTTGCTGGGGGGAGGGGGGTTAGGAGGGAGGGTGGGGTTATGGACATTGGGGAGGGTATGTGCTATGGTGAGTGCTGTGAAATGTGTAAACCTGGCGATTCACAGACCTGTACCCCTGGGGATAAAAATATATTATATATTTAAAAAAATAAAATTTATATATATATAAAAAAAAAAGAACCTAATTGGGGCACCTGGGTGGTTCAATCGTTAAGTGTCTGCTTTCGGCTCAGGTCATAATCCCAGGGTACTGGGATCAAGCCCCATGTCAGGCTCCCTGCACTGCAAGAAGCCTGCTTCTCCCTCTCCCACTTCCCTGTTTATGTTCCCTTTCCAGCTGTCTCTCTTTGTCAAATAAATAAAATCTTAAAAAAAAAAATTTTTAAAAAAAAGAACCTAATTGTATTTTTAGCATGGTGGAGTCAAGGGGGGCCATAAATCTTTTGTTAGCCATTCCTTGAGAGGGAAAGGTATGTTTCTCCTTCCCTTGGTTGTAGAGTGGCCTGTGATAACTTTGCACAATGAATTACTACAGAAGTAATGTTAGGGCAGCTCCAGATATGGGCTTTTGGAGACTTGCTGGCTTTAATTCTGGTCTCTGGGAGCACTTACCTATCACATACAAGTTCTGCTGGAGAAATGATATGGAGAGGCCATAGACTACATGAAGAATGATAGGGGCTCCCCTGGGTCCAGTGGAGTCTGCTTTTCAATCCTCTTTGCCAAGGTGCCAGACATGAGAGTGAAGCCATCTTTGACTCTCTGGACCAGACTAGCCTCCAGCTGAACCTACTGAGCAGTCCCAGTTGATACCATGTAGAAAAGAAGAATCACTTAGCTCAGACTTGCCTGGATTCCTAACCCACAAACTCATGAAACATAATAAAAATTGTTGCTGTTCATCTCAGTCATCTCAGGCTTTTATAATAAAAATACCACAGACTGGGTGGCTTATAAATAAAAGAAACTTCTCTCTCACACTTCTAGAAGCTTGAAGTCCAAGGGTGCCAACACGGTCAGATTCTGGAGAAACCCTTCTCCTGGATTATAGACTGCCAGATTCTCATTGTTTCTTTACATGGTGGAGAACAGAGAGAGGAAGCAAGCTCTCTGTGACTCTTGTAAGAGACTAGTCTTGTTCATAAGAGCTCCACCCTCATGACTTTGTCTCATCCTAATTACCTCCCAAAGGTTCCTCCTTCTAAAACCATTACACTTAGGGGTAAGATTTTAATATAGGAATTTGGGGGCAGGGAGGGATGAACATTGAATCCATAAAACTGCTTTAAACCACCAAATTAAGGGATAGTTTGAAATTGGAGCTCTTAGTGTGTTAGTAACCACTGAAGGCTTATTGGCCGACAAATGACTTGACCGAGTGCTCTGTGAAGAGTACAACATAGGGGTACATAAGTGGCAGGAGGAAGATCAGTTAGGGGGTTACCATAGTAGTGCAATGAGAGGTGCTATGAGCTTGGAGTAGAGGGTAGAAGTGCAAGAGATGAAAAATAATCACATCCCAGATATATAGCTAAGGTCAAGGCTGGATAATTTGTTAATAGTTTTGGTCTAAATAGCTGGATAAATGGGAGAAAGCTGGATAAATGGGAGAAATGGGGAAAGGCGCAAAAATTTGGAAGTGGAAAGATGGAGCTGAAAAGTATGGACAACCATCTGAGGGAGCACTACCCAAAAAGGAATGGAGAAGAAGGGGCTAACTAGACCAGTCTCTGCTGGGATGATGGGGAATGAGGAGCAAGACTCTTAAGAATTCTGGGAGGGAATCCAGTATACAAGTGGAGGGGTCAGCTTTAGATGGGAGCAGGCACAGCTTACAGGCTAGAAGGCAGAGTATGTGGGTACAGATGTAGGAGCTAATGGCGTCTGCTCCTCCTCGGAGCCCCAGGCCCCTAATGCCTGGCTTTCCTGGCTTTAGGGTCCAAACAGTACAGCCTTCACCCTGGCCCTCTTCTCCCATTTTGTCAGATGCAAGAATTGTGATAGGGTCAGCGTGGTGAATTACTTCTGACTGCTGCTATTTTCTCAATGAAATAAAGTACGGCAATTATCTGACAGTAGAAAAGGGAGTTTCAGAACTTTGAGGAGAGAAATGAAGATGTGAAGTGGTCATTTCAGAGCGGGGAGAGCAGATTCACTAAGGAAATGTAGTAAGATTGGCCAGCAGCACTAAAAACCCATTCAATATTTTTGGTCTTAATTTAAGGGAACTTCCATAGTCTGTATAGTAGCCATGAACATGGGTCACTCAGATCCCCTTTCAAGTGAGAGATGTGGTCAGCCGGAAGATGAAAGTTGGCAGACGACCTCCGGGGGCAGTGTCTTTGGGATCTGACAGAACATTTGAGCCAAAGCCATGCACTTCTTAGCACAACCTAGCCCATGACCAAACGTGGCAGGAGACCAAACGTGGGACTGTCCTATTGGCAGTCTTTGTACTTGGGCACTTCATTGGGCTGACCAATAATTTCTCAGGATTGTAGCATAATCTAAAATATTCCTTACTCTCTCACATGTTTCAGACCTGCCTCACATTCTGGAAGTTTTCCTTGCATATCTCTATGCCCTCTTAAGCTTTATCTTTCATTAAGCTTATTCCTTCCCCTACCCACTTCAAACTCCATCTTGGCATCTGCTTCCTAAAGACTCCAACTAACACAACATCGTTATGGGTCTTATTCTCCTGTCACCTTCAGTTGCTCTGGTCATGGCCCACACATGAACTAAGCAGAGGGCTGGACTTTTCCAGATGAGCATGGAGGAGTAATGGAGAAGCAAAGAAATGGGGAGTTCCCAGTACATGCAGTTTTATCTGTCAACATGGATCCATGCTGTTTAAAAAGTGAGCTGGACCCCTGAAGATGGTGAGGATGGTTGGGAGAGTCAGACCATGTACTCAGGTCAGCTTATTTTCATCTCACAAATGTCTGGTGGATTACCCTTCCCTTGTTAGAGAACTAAACCTAGGAAGACAAAGGCACCTGCTTAAAAAGACTGCCCTTCATTCGGTCATTTTGGGCCACAATCCTGAGTTGTCAAATGAACAAGTTTATGCTGCACACCTTCTTTGTGCCAGGCATTGTGCTAAATACGTTGTTTCTATTATGAAGTTCTTTGAGCATTAAATAGGCAGGTGAGGTAGATATAGTTTTACTGTTTTAATATGGGAAGAAACTAAGACTCAAAAGAGAAATATATCACTCATAAGTGGCAGATTCAGGATTCAGACCCAAAGCCTTCAGAGCCTGAGCTCTTTCCACAATACCACATTGTTGGTAGTCGTTAGATACAACTTACATATCAGAGCTACTAATTAATTTAATCTTGTGTACACAGAGTTGGTACAGAATGCAAATGTGTATGTAAATGATTATTTTAATTTTTACAAACAAAGATGCAAATGTATCCTTAGGTTTATAGGAAACTGGTAAGATAACTTTACCTCAGTTGACCCATTCTTAGGGCTCCAGCAAATCTGAATCATTCTAATATAAATAAACCCCCAGCTTTCCATATGAGAGCTATTCCTTCAGAATTTAAAACATTGAGTCTCTGGCCCCCCATCAAGGATATTTTAGACTCCTCATGATGTTCTTTAGGGCTGAGATAAATGTGAAATGCAAAACCTATCTCTGGAACTTTCTCCAATAAGAAAAAAAAAAAAAAAGAATCTATGCCTGAGTTCTATCCTTGGGGATTCAAGCCAGGATATAGCTCTGGCCTTGAGTAGTCTGACTTCTTTAATCACATATTTACCTCAATTCAGAGCAACCAGAATTCACTTACTCTGTTCTCACTTCATGAGTAGTTGGCTTAATTTGAGAGGTTCTGGGGTTCTCTATTGGCTCCCCCTTTATCACACCCAGTTCTCTGGGTTCTGAGGTCTGAATACTGAGGAGTATGTGTTCAAATGTAAATCCCTTTGAGCCCATTGGTCTTGCCACCTGATACTTGACTCAGGTGAAATGTACTTTAAGACGGGGAGAGAGTAAATGGGAAAAGGAACCCTAAATAAGGAAATATGGACAGCCTACAAGGCAAATGCTGCTTGGAATCATGGCTTCCCCAAGGTCATATGCCTTCTGCTGAGGGCAGTTTACAGGATGGGATTGATGTCTTCTCCACCCACCACTACTCATGGACCCAGTGTTCCAGCATGCCCACTACTTGCTGAAGTTCCTCAACTGGATGTTCTTCCTTGATCTGAGCCTTTTGACATGCTGGTTGCTCTTCTTGAACCCTTGTTGCCTTACATTTTCCTGATTACTAGTAACCTCCAAGAGTCTGTTCCAGCATCTCATTCCCCCTCACATGGATCTGTGCTAGTCCCCTCCCTGTACAGTGCTTTCCTAGCACTCTCTGTGAAGTCGCAGAGAACATTGACTCTGTTTTATTTATCTTCATATTCTCAGCATCTCGCCCCATGTCTTAAATAAATCATTTTAATAAATATTCAAGTATCTCAATGAAACTCTATTACCAAATTTAGCAATTGTCCAGTAGCTGTTAGATTGTCTCTTTCTGTGCCCCAGTGGACTACTCTAGTCTGAAAACTTGTGTCTCTCCATTCTCGTATCCCTAGAAGCTCAGTACAGTGCTTGTTCCATAGAGGATGCTCAAGAAATAGTTTTGGAGTTGATTAACTTAGGCAAAATGCATCTTCACCAATAAGCTGGATTATTCTAATGGTGGAAACAGCATCTCCTCCTTCGCCTATTGTTGTTCCCAGTTCTTATTAGGAGGTGGCATGAAGACATACGGTTGACTGCAGTCACACACACACACACACACACACACAGTGAGGGATCCTGTCACTTGCACCTCTGCACCTAGTTAGAGGCCCAGCCCCATCTGAATGCTTCATTATCCCAAAGCAGTCACGTATCTATCCCTCCATCTCCTCTTCTCTCCTTTTCCCGCTGCTTCTGGAATCAAGGTGCTGCAGACCTGGCCTCACTCTGACACTCATTACTCTGGTATTGATGGCCTTCCACCTCCCTGTTATTGTGTGAAGATTAGAAAGCAGAGACCTTTCTTGAGCAAGGGAATGGGTTTTGTCAGTATTCAGTGTGTAACAGCAGAAAATATAATAAATTCTGGCAGTCAATCGAATATGACATGATAATGAATGTTAACATCATGTGCCCCCCTTTGCCAACAGAGGGGAAAGTCATGTTAGATCACAGCTAAGCACAAGCGCCATGTGATTTCTATTTGTCTCTTTCTTTCTCCTCCTTTCCCAGGGTTGACCTCATTGCTTGCTCAACTCCACCCCTTTACCCCCAGCTTCATTTGCCCACACTACTCAGGGGCACTGCTTCAACTCCCGGGGCTCTGCATCTCGTCTGTGAGAAACCTGACCTCAGATGGAACTGCCCTCCCCCAAACTTAACAGAATCCTCCGCCTGAAAAGCCCTCCCGCAGTCCCAGGGCAGCCCCCTGAGTCTGAATCTGACTGAACAGGATAACAAACCGGGAGAGCACTGCCAGGTGAATTCCAAGCTCAGTGCCAGCTTCCTGCAAGTCGAGAGGCTGGACTCCTCCCGCTCCTCCCCTGCAAAATGAATACAAAACAAAACCAGAACCAAAATCCTGCTCTTTACTTCTGTTTTCCCCCAGACTATTTGGTTTCAGGTGCTTTGCCTGCTATTTAGAGTTTTAAAAACTTAGAGTCCCCTCATATAATGATGTGGGTCAGGATCAGCTATTGCTCATTGAATTATTATTAACAAATATTTGTATGTGCTTATAAGAAAAACACAACTCAGAATTATTGAAGCCACAAGGATTTCTTAGAGAAACATTCTTTAGCAACTTCAGGTCCCTCCACTGGCTGGTCTGAAATCTCGTTGGTCAGCCAAAATATGTCATCACTGTCCCATTACCCTAGAGCTACAGATAACCTTCAGCTAATAACCATTAACGAACCGCGGTGATGTGCCAAGCATTACACCATTTAATAATTACACACACACATACACACACTATAGATATACAAGATATGTTATAATATACGTTTTATGTTATATGTTTTATGTTATATTTGTATTTATGGCTTAGAGAGCTGTAGGTACTTATCCATGAAGTCATCAAGTGTCAGGACAGGGGTATCCTCAGTCTGTCCACTTTATCAATCAAGGACCAATAGAGGGATCCACTGTGGACCATGTGAGCAGGCCTTGTTCTTTCTTTCCCTGGGGCATCTCCAATATGCCTCAGTAGAAACTGATTGAAGATACCAAAGGTATTTTGATAAGATAATGGAAAGGCAGGAAGGATGGCTAATATAATAAAAACTATTATTATTAATATCTAATTAGTAATTTTTAGGGTCTTTTTAGTACTTTAGAGTTTAAGAGCATTTTTGTGTGCATTATTTCATTTGATCCTCAAAAAAAAAAAAAAACAAACAGAGTAGATGTTATTATCATACTCATTTTACAGATGAAGAAACTGATGTGGCCTAATCAATATCCACAAGCACTTAAGTATTTAACATGCAGACTGAAAATGAGGTCGCCAAACAACCAAATTAAATTTAATAGCAATAATGATCTTAGCGGTTTCAGATGTCACTTTACAGTTTCAAAGTATTTTCACATACATTTAGTTTTAAAATTAAATTGCACAAGTATACAGAAATTTAAAATTATGTATCTTCAAACCTGTCATCCCAAATCTTGAAATCCTTCGTAGGGAAATAAACCAAATCAAAGTATCTATACCAATAGTCTCTATTTCATCATATGGTCTTCTTAAAGATCATAGAAAGACCTGTCAGGGAGAGGAAATTCTAGAATCTTCTCCCCAGCCTGCAACCTCGATCCTGGAAGAAGAAATACACCATCTGCCTCCCCTCCACATTCTTTCCAGTGTTCCTCAGAGAGAAGAAATTGCTCTTTTGATTTCTAAGGGACATAGATCCAAGGGACCTCATTTTAACCATGGTGAAATTTTTGTTTTGAAAGATAATATGCATCTGTCATCGTCTTCCCAGCTTCTCCACCTGCACCTATGGACAAGACTGAATGTCTCACCCAGGTGGGGGGCTCAGAGAAACTGTTGATGTTAAGTGAAAAAAAATAAAGGCAGAACCCGCAATTATACACACACATAAACACACAGTAGGACTTCAGTTGTATTTAAGAGAAATGACTGGAAGGCTATTTACACTCATGTTAATGCTTATGAATACATTTTTAATTATTATATGTTACTTTTATAATAAAAAAATCAATAGAATGGGTGAGACTAGATTGACAGTGGGTTGCATGAAATTAGACTGAGGGGTTTTAGTAAACCCAACCTAAGTATGAGGCTTCTAGAAATCACCTCAGGGGTAAGTTGAGTAGGTCAAAGCCTATCTGACCTAAAGAATCTGCCAGAAAACTCTTGGCACAGAATATGACCACCCTCTGGGGAAGATAGCTATATATAAATTGAGGCACCAACTGCCTGGCACATGGGAAGTCTTTAAATGCCAGAATTTATAAGTAATTCGTGAACACGTGCTCTAAGATCATCTGGATACTTATCCCAAGTTGCTGAAAGAAGAAACGAAGTTTTTCCCACTTCCTGCATAGAACTTATACCGCTTGCCTGAATATCAATAATCCCCATGGTAAGCACTTAATACATGGCAGGGGTTGTGGGCCAAGCTCTAAATTAGGCATATTTCAAACTTTATTGCTCTGATCCTGTACCCTACCTCCCTTAGGATTCCCTTTTCCTTAGGCTTCTGCACCCTTGTTAGCATCTGTCAGCCCTGCTCGAGGTCATTGTTATTAGAGCTAGAGGGGATGACAGAGAACTTCTCACTTAGTTTCTTCTTTTTTTTTTTTTACAGAGAAGTAATTGGTAGCCCAAGAAGTGAAATAACTTGTCCAAAGCCAGCCAAGTAATAAGTAGCAGGGCCAGGCCATGAGTACAGTGCAGCACCCTTTTCACTGCACCTTGTGATTAAGTAATTCACCTTTACATATAGGGAAGCAGTGAGGTAGAGGGGAAAGCCCCTGGAGTCATCTGTTCTAGATTCGCTGTCCCTCTGATAACCTGTCCTTGGGCAAACCACTTTGTACTCCATCCAGGCCTAGTTCTGCTTCTGGTTTTTTTGTTTGTTTGTTTGTTTGTTTGTTTGTTTTTTAAAGATTTTTTTTATTTATTTGACAGAGAGATCACAAGTAGGCAGAGAGGCAGGCAGAGGGGGCCGGGGAGCAGGCTCCCCACTGAGCAGAGAGCCCGATGCGGGGCTCGATCCCGGGATCCTGAGATCATGACCGGAGCTGAAAGCAGAGGCTTAACCCACTGAGCCACCCAGGCGCCCCCCTAGTTCTGCTTCTATAAGAACCACTCACAAGGACTTTTCTGGGGGTTGGATGAGATAATATATGTGATAAAAGGCACTTTATAAACTGCAAAAAGATTATATGAATTTCAGGCATTGTTATTTTGACTGCTATTTAAACACCTTTCCAGTAGTATTTGCATTTTAAAAGAGATTTTAACCTGGTAAGAATCCTGGAGGTAAGGCACTTTCAAACATTGCTAGTGGGAATGTGAATAGTTGCCATGATCTGACAAGATCTATTAAAACTCAAAATATGCATATATTTTGCACCCTAACTCACACTTATTAGCACCTAACCCCTAGAAATGAAAGTAGGTTGCCAAAGAGGGCATGTACAAAGATGTTTATCACAGCATCATTTTACAAGTAGAAACAAACTGGATGCCTCTCCGTGGGGGGATAGTTAAACACTCTGTAGAATACTTGGGCCATGAGATATTTTTCAACTAATAAAAAGAATGTGTTCTTGTTCGATCTATATCTATTGACCCAGCGGGATTTCTACAATATATTGTTAAGGGCAAAACAAGTTAGAGAGAAATGTACTTACTTGATTTCAGGTTTGTGAAACTATGACTACACAACCTGTATATTTCTGCTGAGGAAGGGCAAGGGGAGATGGAGAGGGAAGGAAAGAAAGTGACTGAAGCCACAATGAAGTCTTGCCAACTCAAACTCATGAGTGTCCAGTGGTGGAATTTTACCACCTCTGGCTATTTAGCCGATGAGACAATAAATTCAAGATGAAATCATGAGAAACAGCAACTATGATCAGAAGCGGAGTCTCTGCCTTGGTGTATGGCTTTCTCTCTGCATACGCACGTCTCCATTCAGAGAGCCCTGGGTTCCATGTTTCTCCCTCTGGAGCACAGATGTCTGAAGCTGCTTAAGGCAGCTATCGCACTGCCCCTCTCTCCAGAGAAGCGGAAATCCGTGGGGGAAGCACATACAAGTATTTTTGGATTTACCGTTGTCTCATTTTTGGTTTCTCCACTAATGCCTGGGACGGAGCCTCAAGTGCAAGCCAAGATTGTAAAACAAGAGGCAAGCAATCAAGTGCTCTTGACAATAATGTTGCACCCTTCAGAGCACAGAGCTGATGGACCTCAGCACATAATTACCAATATAGATTGTTGTTTTAAGGAAAAATGTTTTTTAATCATAATAAAACACTCTTAGGCTGGCAGAGTGCTGCATTTGTACATGCCTTGTTGCTTCGGTATTGCCAAGCATCCAGACACAGGCTCAAAGGGAGCTTTAGACAGGGAAGGGTTAAGGTTGTAGGTGAAGGAGTGAATTTCACTGGTAGTCAGCCAGGAAGCCCTCATGTCCACAAGGTGGGGCAGCCAGGTAACAAACAAGGGGAATGTAGAAATCATGTAGTCTTAGAATTCATTGTTACATCAAGGCAAATGTGAGCTGAGCTTTGCCTATTCCAACAAAAACAGCAGTTATTAACTTCTCAGATGCCATCTTGTCTGAGAAACCTTCTCCCCACGCCACAAAGTTGATTGTTCCTTTCTCTGTGCATCCTTATACTTTACTATACACCCCTTCTAAACACGATATGATACTGCATTTGTTTATTTGCTTGTCTTACCTTAAGGTCTTTTTCATCTTTACGTCAACCCCTTCCTCATCATTGCTTAGTAGGACACTGGTCCCAACGAGAGCCAATCCATGTTGAATGAATCTGCTTCTCTGTATAAGGCACAAGGCACAGCCAAAGTTAAAAAGCCCTAGGCAAGTGAATTCCAGCTGTGGCTTCATCCCTAGCCTCTCTGATTTCAGACAGAGCAACTTGGTTTCCCTTGGATAACTTTACTCACTTATAAATTGAACACAGCACAAAATATTGAAATTGGGGGGAAAAGTTAGGAACTGATGGGGAAAATTGTGATTGAGTCTCCCTAAGGGCTCTGCTACCTGTGCACCAGCAAACTCCCACCCACCAGGTGGGAGTGAGCCCAGGCGTCACCTTCTCACTGAAGCCTCCCATACCACTCCAAGGAGACATCATACTCACTCTACTACTCCATGATCATTTACTTAGAATTTTTTTTTTCCCCACACTGCAAGTTCTTTGGGGCTTTGGGGGGTGGAGGTCACAGGACCTGACATAGCATCTGATCAATAGTCAACGCCAAATAAAATTCCAATAGATGAATACGTGATAAATGAATGAATGGAGAGAGGAAAGGAAGGAAGGAAAAATTTTATCCTAGATTCTGATTGGGTTAAAATATCGCTGAGCAGATCTAATGCTATTTGCTGATGTATAAAGGGTGAAATAACATAGAAGTTCTCTAAGATTTGGGGACCCAGAATTTAAATATGATTACTCTTTCTTGATCTGTTCTTATTTCAGTTAACCTCGCCCATCAGTAATGTCAGGGTGAATCATACTTACTGTGGAATATTTTCCCAAATAAGGATGGGGAGGCCAGAGAATGCCTGTTTACGTGCATTACATATGATCTTTCACTTCCTCCTTATCACAGCCATCTAAGGTCAGTATTATTAAGCCCATTTCTTGGGTGATCAATCTCAGATCTAAGAGGTGAAAAATTCATCTACAATCATCCCGTGGGAAGTGACAGAGAGAGAATGCACCAGAAACCAGACCCAGTGGCCTACAAAATATCTCGAAGGAAATTATGCCCTGTCATCTCTATAGAAAAACACGGAGATGCAAGGTACATTGAAAAAATATGGGAAGGGAGAGAGGCAACTGGATCCCTATTAGTTTGATCGGCCAATATTGCTTGTTCACCATCCCCGTCTGTGGCCTACCTGCAAGACCTGCCTTGACTCTGTCGAGCCTGAGTAGGTAGCAGTGTGCACACTTTTAGTGGAGAGCCTACTTCCCCATCTCCTTGGAGTGAGGAACTGTGTAATGTGGAAACCCACCTGTGGTGGCCTGCTCAGTAGGCGTGAAGGGGCTGTGCTGCATATAAATGGACTCTTTCACTTAGCAGGAGGCAGGTAATTTCTTTTGTCCCTGCTGATGCATTATTGATTGTGATGAATGTCAGAGTGGGAGCCCATTCCAGGAGCCATTAAACAATAATTTCATCTCCGGTGGGTAATTGATTGTCAGGGGCCCACAGTGGCCAGTTGTGAAGTGGTGGTAACGGTGAATGTATTTATTTGGGGCAGGGTGCGAAAGGAAGATTGCATGATTTATTTATTAAATATCAAGCCCAGTTTTCAGGAAGCAGAGCTGAGATGTGAAGTTGACCTTCTCCGAGACTTGGACAGCCTGCCCCCAGAGGTCAGATTCCTGTTGCTCAGTATTAGGGACATATCCGGAAGTCTTTCTCTACCTAGTCCCAACTGTCACCATCACCAACAGCCACCCTCCCTATGCATCCCGGGCACTGACTTTCAAGAATCGACACTTCTCTGCTACCACTCGGTCGTCCTCACAGCCAGTATACCAAGCATCCAATTCCAGACGGGCATTTTCTCAGTACAGAACAGTTTAGATCTACTGGGCCCCTCAATTCACACCCTGGAATGCCCTTCGCCTTGCCTGCCTGCCTATCTAGCTCTTCCTTACTCCCCGTGGCCCCAGCTGACATCATCTGTGCGGGGCATGGATCTACCTCAGCCCCAGGGAGAAGTGTAAATGTCCCAGCTTTGGTATCCTATGGCAACTCATTCATGTCTTCACTACAGAACTCCTGCTACTATGTTCTGAGTATTTGTTTGGATTCTGTCTTGACCACATGGTCAGTGATTCATAACTTCCCTGGATTACCAACTCCTTGCAGAATTTGTTGAAAACTAGGAAGTTTCTCCCTAGGGAAATATGTGAGCATCTTGGCAGATACACAAAATATCGCATACAGTTTTAGAGCATTTGCAGATCCACTAGAAAATATTCGTGGACCTCAAGTTAAGAAATTCTACCCTGGGGTGCCTGGGTGGCTCAGTTGGTTGGGCGTCTGCCTTCAGCTCAGGTCATGATCCTGGGGTCCTGGGATGGAGCCCTGCATTGGACTCCTTGCTCAGAAGGGGAGCCTGATTCTCCCCCTCCATTGCTGCTCCCCCTGTTTGTGCTCTGTCAAATAAATTTTAAAAATCTTTAAAAACAAACAAATGAACAAACAAACAAAAGCCTCTACCCTGACTGAGGTGTCTGAGACCCATATCTTATTCCCCTTTGTGTCTCTAGGCACAATATAACATAGGGCACATAATAGGTGCTAAACAAATGCTTGGTAAATGGTTGCAGACTGTCACTATCAGGCAGATCAAGGACATGGGAGTGTCAGCTTTGCAGGGAGCTTCTTGCCTCCAGCATTATGGATGTAGGAGCTAGGAGGTGACAACTGGAGCTGTGCAGGGTGGATTTGTCGTTGCTATCCTAGTCTTGGTTCCATGCTTTAGAGTCTCATAAATGGAAAGAAAGGGGATCCGAGAGGGCTTGATTATTACACAGTGTAGCAGAGCTTCATAGAACTGAACTGGAACTCCAGAGAGCACTCAAGTACAGAAACTAAGGCCAAGGAGGGTTCAGAAGCTTACCTGAATCTCTGGGCCTCCCTCTTCTAATTTTTGTTGTAGAATCAGAAGAATTAGGTGAAAAGCCTGAATATGATAATTTTGCCGTAATGAACCAAACCAAAAGCAAATAACTCTCAGGCTAACTCAAGGAATTGGCTTTGCCTTCCGCCCCCATAAATATGGCTCCCTGTATTCCCTAGAACTACTTGTCCTATAGCATGAACATTTCCCAGTCTGGAGTCCCAAAGACAAAGGCTGCTGCAGGGAAAGTTTTATAATGTCATGCAAACAATGCAGATTCTGGAATCAGAATGCCTAGATTTGAACATTAGCTCTAACATTTAAATACAGATCTTGGGCAAGTTCTAAATCTTGCTACACTTTAGTTTACTTGACTGTAAAATGGAAATCTCATAATTCCTACTCCTCAAGACCTTGAGAGCAACTAGGAAGTAATACACAGAGAGCTCAGAACATATAAGGATTCATTAAATGTTAGCCATTACTATCACCACAACAGGGGTTTGTGAATTGATATTGTTATTACAGTAAAGAGTTTTCTGAGTATGTGTGTGCAGAAGGAAAGGCTCATTTTGTTTCATTTTATTATTTTAGCTCAGATGTAAGTTGAGCAAGAATTTCTGTATCAGGATCACAGTGCCCTTCGAGGATAAGAAATCAACGTCTTCAACGTGCTCCCCGTCAAAGAGACCACATTTTCTCCATATACAAAGTAAGCCAGCCCTCAACATTGGCCTTAACCTCTCACTCGGGGAACTGCCCTTGGCAGCTCCAGCCCACATGGAAATGCTCCTTTCTTTTGATCTCCTGATGTAGTCACTATATATAAATGCATAGTCTCTTGATACTCATAGTTAATAAAAGAATAAGAAAACATTTATTATATATTTCATAAGTTGGATTTCTCAAAGACTAAGTAGACTTTCAGAGCAGAAAATGAATCCCATCTTTTGGTTAGGGTTCCACCAGTGCCTGCCATGTCCCCCCGGGCCTACCCCATGCCATTGAAAGAGCACTGGAACTTAAAACCTGGGCTTAAGTTTCTTCCCTCACTGGTCTGGGACTCAGAAACATGTGCCTAAGACTGTTACCCACCCCAATATCTGTTATCTACTTTATCCCTAATAATAAAAGCCCTGACTTTAGTTTATACTTGGCCACTTAAAGACTGTATTTTCTACTCCTCCTTGAAGTTACTTGTGGCCATCTGACCAAGCTCCAGCTAATGACGTAAAAGAGGCAGTTGTGTGAGATTGTTCCCCTTCTTGCCCTACTTCTCCATTCTGCTGCCTAGAATATATCTATACAATGGCTGGAGGTCTTTCTGGCTGCCATCATGGACCCATTTGGATGACAGTCATACCCAGTAATGGTGTTCCCCGAATCCTTAACAATTTCATGGAGCCATCACACTACCCTGGACTGCCTGTTTACAAATATTATTTAAAATGCAAGTGAAGGTGCCTGGGTGGCTCAGTTGGTTAAACGACTGCCTTCGGCTCAGGTCATGATCCTGGAGTCCCAGGATTGAGTCCCGTTTGGCGTCCCTGCTCAGCGGGGAGTCTGCTTCTCCCTCTGGCCCTCCCCCACTCATGCTCTCTCTCTTTCTCTCATATATAAATAAATAAAATCTTTTTAAAAATAAATAAAATGAGAGTGAAATAAATTTCTTTCTTTTTTAAATAATAGCTATTATGTGGGGTTTTGTGTTGTTCATAGACTGACTCTAAGCTTAACCAAGTATTCGGAGTCTCAGGTTTCTCATCACTACAATGCAGATAATAACTCATGTCTGTATTACATGTAAAGGTAATATCATAAGTGTAAACTCATTGTTACAGTAGAAGTTGAATTATAAGTACTTAAAGAAGAAATGAAAACAAAGAGAATCCAAGGGAGGAAATAAAACAGAAGCTAATGCTGTGTAGATTTGGGGATTGCATTTCAGAGAGTGTGTCAGGGACAAGGGCTGGGCTGTCCCTTGGAAAGTTTTTCCTTTAAGAATTTTTAGATTCTAACCAGCACGAGCTGTTCTTCACCATAATTTTCCACATCCACAACCACGAACACAAAAAACAAGCTGAAGGAAGCCCTGGTGGGAAAGGTCAAGAAGTCCAGCGCAAAGCAGGTCAAGTGGGAAGGGAAATGGCAACTCAGTGTCAGTTTCAATGAACTTGAAAAAGCGAAGGGGAGAAAAGTAATCTTTAACGTTGAGGAGGAGAGTTTATCTGTGAAAGGTGGATTTATCATGAGTTTCCTTCTTCCTTTCCTTTATTTTTTTTATCCACTACTCCATTATCCTGTCAGCTGGAGCCACCGGCTCTCCCAGAACCTTCCATCATGTCTCTCCTGCCATCTCTGGGAAGCTCTTGCGGAACCTCGGCCCGCCCCACCCTGCAAGTCCAGAGCCTAGCCCCTCAGGTCCCAGCACACCCTCGTGTCGTGGCTGATGGATGGACAGGTGGTTCCCCATAAGGGCTAGTGCCAGACGTTCGATTCTAACTCAGCTCAGTCCCCTCCTTTCTGCCTCCAGACCTTAATAATTCACACATACCTCTTTCTGTGCATCTGAGAAAATGCCCTTCCTCCATGCCAGCTTTTACAAGATGGTTTCTGCCCACTTTCTCCATACATTAGCATTGACTGCCTGCTCTGTGTGCTAGGTTTCCATGTTCTGTCTTCTGTCTTCCCATGAAAGCGGACATTTCTGGAAGGAAGGAGCATCTCCCTCTAGTAATGACTTTCTTTACAATAGACTTATTTATTTGTTTGCTCTGCTTCAAAATGATTTCAACTAAAAGGTGTTGAGCCTCACAGATAATTCTTCATATACTATCATATACTATCAGGTAATAGCTATGTGGCATCATCTCTTTATAAATGGGGAAGTTTTAAAATGCCGTTGTCTCGCAGGCATTAATACTATGGAACCCAAGTTCCCTGCCTACAGGTACAGTTTTCTACCACATTTCTCTGTCTCTTCATTAGTCTAGGAACACAGAGCTTAGAGAGACAGGCGGACCAATCTCTGCAGCCTCCCCTCCCACCCCTCAGCTCCCACCTCTTGCTGACAATATCCACCCAACCCACTTTCCTCAGCCAAGATCCACTGTCTGCTGGTGAACACTGGTCCCCCCAACGGCCCCCACCTCTCTACACCCGTGCCCCTGGTTGCTAGTTCCTTGCCTGAGGAGTCCAGCATGCTCCCTTTCGTCAAATAGAGGTGGTCCTCCACACATCTGCATAGGAAATGTTTTGTTTTAGGATCAACAGAGCAGGAAGTTTCTCATCACAGCCTTCCTGTGTCTCTGGAGGGACAAAGTTTCCTTTCCCACCCTGCTTCCCTAACTGCTTAGGAGGGAAGAGGCAAGGCAAAAATCCTGAACGGCAACTTTTTAAGCCATGTGTGTTTGCTTGAAAAAGCAGGACCCTTGTATTTTTGACCAGAAAAATCATATGTGGACCCCAAATATGCAGAATGGAACAGAGCTATTCTGATCAAAGTACAGTCGGAAATCTCGGGCCTCTATCCAAGCCTTCCCCTCTGGACATCTCACCCCCCTGTGAGGCTCCAGTAGCCTGAAAAGCAGCCCCTCAGAACGCTGTTATAAGCTGTTGAAAAAAACAGAGCACAATGTAAAAATAACTAACTTGATTTCATCAGTGATTTTCCTCAGATACAGGCAGGAGCTGATTTCTCTCCTCTCTGAGCAGAACCCCTAAACCAAGAATTCTATTTTTAAAGATCTGGAGAAGCTGCACACTAGGGCCTGGTGACACCTCCCACTGTTCACTATTTTAGGGCCAGGAAAATCCTGAATGCCTGCAGCCTCTGTTGGCTGTTGCGCCAAGCACAAGGCCAGACCACTAGCGACAGTGTTCCAGAAGGGGCGGACCTGTATCTCCAAGTCCCAGGACACAGAACAGTGCCCCACAGACACACAGTGGGTGCTCAAGGAACTTGTTTTATTGAATGGGTCAAAAACTGTATGAAAACCTCCAGAAGTGTAAACCATTCTTATATCTACCCAGCCTTCTTTCCTCTGAGTTTAAAAAAAAAAAAAAAAAAGTCAAACAAATTTTACTAATGACTCACTCAGCTGTTTGTGTTTTCTCTAACTGCCCTTTATATTATCCAATGTCCTCTTCCCAGATTTTCCAAATCCTTTGTAGAGAGCAGCAATCTAACCACGTTTGTTCTTTCAGCAAATAGCTAAGGAGCACCTACAATGCACCAGATAATGTTAAGTGCTAGGGAAACAGAACTAAATGACTGAGACCCAGTTCCTGCCTGCAGGGACCTCAGGGAAGAGAGAGCCCAGTAATCATACAAACTAGAGAAATCATTACAGCAGGCTGCCAGGGCCTGAGCATTGGAAAATCACCTCCTCGTGATTTCTATATGCTATTTTGATATTCCTATATGGGCACTGCATGATCTCACATGACTTGCTAAATGATCTGTCCCCCGCACCCCCCGACATTACACAACATTGGCTGAGAGTGCAGAGTCTGGCTCTATTATTTATTGCCTCTGTGTGTTTAGACAAGTTCCTTAAACTCTCTGTTTCTCAGTTTTCTCTTCTTCGAAGTGTTGATTGTAAGAGGATTAAATTAAACAAGCTTGTCAAGGGTTGAGAAGAGTTTCTGGCATGGAGTGAATATCAAAGAACTGTGAGCTTATTTCTGCACTGGCCCACGGGATCTCTGGGACAGCTGGGATTTGGGAATGGATGAACTTGCACACACTTCCGGGGCCCCACAATGCATTAAACGTTTTTGTGCCCCTCAGTCCACCAAACTTTTGGTTCTGTCGTTCTGCCATATTAAATCCAAAGAGGCCACTCACTGTCTGAAACCCCAGCCTCCCTACGTCCAGACAAGGGGACTTTTATAACAAAGGTCAGTGCTTGTTTTAAGCAGAACAGTTAGAAACAGGGTAGTCAGTCCCCCTCCCCTCACTTTCTGGTGGTCTTGAGATCCCTTAAGAGGGTGGGGAAGTATAAACATCCAAATATGGCCTGTAGCAATGAGACTTAATGAAATCCTCCTGCTGCACTCTCTCTGAAACCTTCCTCTTCGGTAATTCCTGAGCCTGTTTTCTATTACACAGTACACACTACATGTCTTTGGAAATTCAACACTGATGATAGTGTGTTAACATGGGAAAGCCTATAGCTAAACAATATTTTATCTCATGGCATTGTGGATTTAAAACTTGGCTTCTTGGGGTTTTGCTCTTCCTAAGGTGTGACTCAAAGGTAACTTTCTGTGCACACTGATACCAGAAAGTCACAATCCTCTGGTTGTTAGCTGGCACATTACCCCAGGGGCAAACCATTCAGAGGCAAGCCATTAAGAGGTCATGAAACAAGAGAACGTGAAAGGATCTTAGAGAGCAGTTCCAGCCACTGTTTCTTTTGTTTTGTTTTGTTTTGTTTTTTATTTATTTGACAGACAGAGATCACAAGTAGGCAAAGAGGCAGACAGAGAGAGGAGGAAGCAGGCACTCCTCTGAGCAGAGAGCCCGATTCAGGGCTCAATCCCAGGACCCTGAGATCATGACCTGAGCTGAAGGCAGAGGCTTTAACCCACTGAGCCACCCAGGCATCCCCAACTTTCTTTTGTTTTTAAGTCAATGAAGAAACCAAGGCCCAGAAAAGGCAAGTGACTCAACCTAGGCCACCAGCAGTGGTCCTTTCAAGTCCCTAAATGGAGTCACTTGGGCGAAACCCCATGTCAGCTAACCAAGACTCAATTCCTACTGTAACTGCAGTGCCAATGCCCCCGGGACTGTAACCTTAACCAGTCAGCCTGGAATTATCTGATCAGCACCAGCGAGGTAATCTGTCCCATAGGCCCTTTCAATTCTGAAACGATGTGCTCCTTGCTAGTAATACTCTTCACCTTTTCACCTTTCAAAATTTTCCCTTTCCTGCAGCTTGGCAGAGCTCCTCTCTATGGATAGATGGGATGCTTCCTGATTCATGAATTTCCAAATAAGGCCAATTTGATCTTTATATGTACTCACTTGAATTTTTATTGTCAAACAAACTTATCCTGACATGATGGGGGATGGGAATTGGGATGGTCCTATCATCTCGAAAATCCATGATGACTGTAAGGTGAAAGGAAAAAACTTCCAAAGTCTGCAAAATGAGGATAATGAGAGAGTTGTTGTAAGAGTTGAGTGAGATGATGCATGAAACACCTTAGCTCAGGGTCTGGCACATTAAAATGCAGTAACTACATCACCTACGCCCGACCCAAGATAAGATGTTTCCACAAATGTTACAGCACTGTACCGTCCCTCTCTGTACCATTCAGCTACGTTCTATAGATTCCTTTCTGTGTTGCTTACCAATTAATTAACTCAGTCTGCAAAGCATACTTTTTTTTTTTTTAAGCCCATACTATATGTCAGGTGCTAAGATGAACCAGAGGCCGCTTCTGCCTGATGCTCACAGACATGGTAACACAACACCAATGCGCAGTGTAAGGCACCGTAAAAGAGAGGTTCCAGGTCGCTCTGTATGGTGGTCATTAGAAGTGTTCAAGTGCATTCTGCCTGTCCACCATCAAGACATGTGACAACATGGCACTTGCCCCTCATCTCCAGGCCAGTGGAGTAGAGCAGAAGACAATAATTTCACCAACGTGTGATTCGTCTCTCCTCAATTTATCTTCAGCATGTTGCACAGCCAAGCGGGGATTGGGAGTCCTCCATCAGCTTGGTCCCTGCTGACCAACAATGTATATAAGCAAGAAATAAAACTGTGCTATTTTAAGCCATTGAGATTTTAAGTTTGTCACCACAGCATGAATCTAACTTATCCTGGCTGGTCCACTCTCTGGTGTGATGAAGATGAGAGATTTCTTGTTTTTTTGTTTTGTTTTCCTTCGTGCCCCATCTGTAGTCCCCAGCTGATATTTCCCACACACATCACACCAGCCTCTGGATGATTTTTCTTCTAACATGAAAGCGTTTGCCAGCCTGGAAGCTCTCATCTCCTCCCCAACACTTGACCCTTTTTAGACTAACAAATGACCCCTGGAAGAAGGGCAAATAAGCAGCCCCAAACCTCCTCCTCTGTTGTTCCTCACACCCTGCCTCCTGGTTCTTGCCTAAACTAGCAATAGATGGAGCAATTGTGTTTTAATAAAGAAAATTGATTTACCTTTTCAGCATTTTAACAAATGGCAGTGCACACAGATCTCTAAAGATTTATGCCCACAATTTGCAAAATTATTTCTGTATCGATCAGCACAGGTTTGTTTTTCATCGGTTCAGTCAATTAAGTAGTAACATTCAGGTAGGCAAATGAGTCAAGCCTATGAAGTCCCTGGTGAGGACAGATGCTTGCTGTATTCTGTGACTGAGGGATGTCACGTATGTAGGCAAGACACCCAAGACCTTATAGGGCAGACACAGAAGGTACCAGGAAGTCCGGGAAGGAGGTGACATGCTGGTGGCAAGAAGGGAAAGGTGAGTGCGGAGGCTCCAGACTGTTCGACATTAGGATACTACACTGGCGGTGCTTCTGACAGCTCGATCCCACAGATGGATGGGCAGCCTGGGCCCTTAGGTCTCACAAAAGAAAAAGAAATGCAGAGGATGCGACTAGAGTCAAGCTGTTGGCAGCATCATGGATCTCATCTTCCCACATCTGCCCTTACCCTGGCATCTACACCTCGACACACCCTCCCTCCCTTCCCTGATTCTTGAAAGTAGACTAGCAAATGGGGCCTGTAAAAGGCCTGCATTTTAGGAAAAGAGCTCAGAAAGATACCATTAAAATATTAAAGGTGTTTTCTTGGGGTGGTAGACAAGAACTGATTTTTATATCCAGAAGACTTACCTATATTTTTCTTATGGTGATCACGTGTTACCTGGATAATAGCAACAACAAAAATTTTTTTAAACTAATTTACAAAAAAATTTTTTTAAACTAATTTAAAACTAATCATCTGAGTGGCTCGTGCCAAGTAGGAAACTTGCACATCCATGATGTGCCCAAGGACTTGTGAAACTGAAAATATGCCCTTCAAGTGAATTTCACCAGCTTCAATAAAAACAAAAGCAAGAAAACAAGAAAAGAATGGACAAAAGATGAAAAGGAAAGAAGGAAAAAATGCTATGAGCACTATATGCAAAGTTTTGTTTGTTTGTTTGTTTGTTTGTATTTTTTGTTTTGTTTTCCTTAGTGTTCCATCTGTAGTCCCCAGCTGATATTTCCTACACACATCACACCAACCTCTGGATGGTTTTTTCTTCTAACATGAAAGCATTTGCTAGCCTGGAAGCTCCTCCCCAACACTTGACCCTTTTAGACTAACAAATAACCCTTGGAAGAGGGCAAATAAGCAGCCCCAAACCTCCTCCTCTGTTGTTCCCTGCACCCTGTGTTGTTCCTTCCACACTGGGTGTGGGAGACAAAGGTGAATGTCAGTGTCCCTATGGTCAAGAGACTTGGGGTTTGAAAGAGAGAGAAATGCAAACTATGGCCCAGGTTCCTTGTTCAAATTATGAATGAGGGAACAGGGAGGCTGTGGATCCTGCAAGAAAGGGAGTCAGGGACAAGAGTAAAGAAAGGCATCTTTTAAAAGGTGACATTTGAGCAGGAGACCTGGTGCAAAGAGAAGATGACAGTGTTAGAGGTTTACCGGTCCATTCTATTGGAGGGCAGACTCTTAAAAATGAAATTGTTTTCAAAACTCAAGAAAAGGATGGAACTGAAATGTGGAATCCCAGGTCCCGAGACAAGGGGCAGGTAGATTTCTGGACAGAGACATGTACAGAGTGCCTCAAAATAAGCATAGTAGAGGGCACGTAATCTGCATCAGTGAGAGAACAACTTTATTCATGGAGAAGGTCATTACCTGTCAAGGCAGGAGAATCACTGCATTCCCAAAAGTATACTGGATTGCATGATTTCTATTGTTTGCCCTGTACATTTTTATTTTTCTGCACCTAACACCAAGATCCATCCTCCATTCAGAAGACAAAAGGCAAAGTAGCTGACAGCTAATCACTTTTTCACAGCTAAGACATTCCTCTCTTCTGAGCAAATATGGACAGTGTGTTATTCTAGGAACTCTTCGTCTCATGTAGTTACTTGTGTGGTTCAGTGATGTTTGTTCTTTCAATCATCCAGCAAGTGTTTCATGTATTCGTTCAACAAATATTTATCTGAAGACATGTTTAATGAATACTTCAGTTACTATATAGTCTATACTATTCAAGCCCCTCTAAATGCTTTCCATGTCCCTCAGAATAAAAGCCAAAGTCCATATTATGGTCCATGAAGTCTTCATGATCTGGACCCCTTCAACCTTCCTAAAATAACCTCTATCTTCCTCTTTACCCCTCTGTTCCCTACTGCATCAGGCACTTAATATTCCTCTATTTCTCGAAAACCAAGTATTTTTCTATTTTGCACTTGCTTACTTTTCTGCTTCTAGCACCAAGTCTTCCAAATACCAACAGAGAAGACAAAAGACAGATCACTCCCACACACCTTCCCTCAGATAGCCTTCTCATGCCCTAACAGTGCCTTCAGACCTCTGTGGACATGTCACCTTGCCTGTGAGACCTTCCTGGCCACCTAACAGCCAGAGTATCAACTCCCCAGCACTCTCCATCCTCTTTATCATGCTATAGTTTCTTCCATAGTACTTAGAAGAATGGTCATGATATATGTCCATCTGCTTAAGTATTTATTATCTGGACTCTTCCATTACAATGAAAGCTCATGTGAGCAGAGACTTTGTTCATCATTGGATGCCCAGTGACTAGTGTTACCTAGCATGTAATAGCTGCTCAGTAAATATTTGTTCAATGAATTAATGAATATGGGAATGAAGGCTGGGACTGGATGGGAGCTACGGTAATATAGTGGGCTTCTGTGTTGTCCGCCATTTCCATGACTGGCTCCCTTCCTTCAGTTAAAGGAAAGCATGCTGCTGTGTCTGCAGACTGACAATGAGAAATGTCTGAGTGAGGCTCTCAGGCCCGACTACTGTCAGAGACAAGACACAGAACTAAATGATCCATTGTTGAGTTCCGGTCTGGCAGTTCCCATCTAACCTGCAAGCACCAGGTAATTGGATTGGTAATGGGATATGGAGACTTTCACCTTGAGGTCACTGCTTCACTTCCAGCCCAAGGGACAGCTCAGCTGAAAGTCATTGCTCTTGGGGAGCAGTTCCAAGATTGCTGGGAAATGTCTGAATCTGAGTTCAATGCAAGGGTGGGCCCTGGTTCAAGGAGAGAGCTTACAAGCCTCTTTTCTACACTATCCTGCATCTGTGATTCCCTAGAAGGTCATGTGAAGCCTTGGCTTGAGGGCCTCCCCAGGGCCACAGGGGAGGAGATGAGCCCTGGTTGGGCCCAGGAGTCACAGACCTTCCTCAGAAGTCATCTCAAAATACATCCAGATGTCAGTGTCCCAGCAGGCAGTTGGGCTGTGGACTTTACCTTTACTGTTTGATTTTCTTATATAATAACTAAAGGGTAGAACCCCTGGCCTAATGGTCAGATCGTTCCACTTGGCCATGAACAGCAGGAGTCTGGGGGATGAGGTAGTTATGACTCTGAAGACTGAAAAAATGTGGTCTTGAATTCTGGATTGACCTTTCCTAGTTATGTAACCCTAGGCCCATTAGTTAACTTCCCTGTATTTCTCTTTTCTCATCTATAAACTGGAGATTCAAACATCCACCATGTAGCAATGCTGTGAAGGTTAGAGCTGGTGTGTCTAAATCATTGAGCAGAGTGTCCCATACAAGCTGGTGCTCAAGAAATTGTTGCAAGTGATCCATAGGGGCCCTCCTCCCAGGAGCTAGAAGAGATATGCTTATGGCCCTCCAAAGAAGTCCATTTATTTGCCAGTCATCAAATAATTATTGAGGGCCAAAGAAGCAATGGACACAGTGCTGAATACTAACAAAATTGCTAGGATCCTAATCGTAGAAATAAAGCATGGCGGCTCAGAACAGAAGGTTCACTGTTTTAAGAGGCTCTTACAGAAATGAAGAAAGAGTCATATAGCCATAAAACCACAGACACAGGGGCCTCCTCACGGGAACAAGAAAGGTCACTGGAGTCAGAGACTGTAGTCCCGAATAAAGTCAGGGAATTTACTTTCACTTACTCATCTTTGTCTGGCCCTCCTCAGGGCTTTGTGGGGAGTAGGTACTCAAAATATATTTGATCAATTTAAATGAGAGTGAAAAGGAATGCCAACAGAAAGGAAGTCTGTGGCCTTACCAACTTCTTTCTTGTGCCCAGATCTAATCTCAGGGACCTGCATTTGAAACCTCTCCCACCCTGACCACGGTGGCCTGTCCTGCAGGATTCTGCAGCCAGGCTGGGCCCTACTCACTGTGCTGACTGGCTGCAGAGCTGACAACAGTGGCCTGATTTCGGACATGTGACTGCACTGCAGGATCCTGGGGCAGAAGGCAGGTGGGAGTGAGAGAGAAGTCTCCCTATTGCATAAGCCAGGCCATCTGGGGACAGGGCCCTGGCAAGGAGAGGTGTATAATGGGGCTGTGAGCAACTCTAGGCACCCCAGCTCGTCTCTGCCGCACTGCACCTGCAGGCTGTGGGCATTTCAAAGACCAGCCTCTGGTGAAAGCCAGCATGTGATTTGTCCTGTCCTGAGACTTCTGGAAGCAGAGCGTGGAAATGTCTCACTGGGCTGAGCCAGCAGGGCAGGTACTCTGCACCTGACCCCAAAGGGACAGAACGGTGAAACCAGAAAGTGGGAACACAAAAAAACACTAACAGCACCAATGTCCCCTCTCACCTCAGCCCACAAGCTGGTCTCCTGAGAGGAAAGAGCACCATTCTCCTTTGCTTTTCCCGTCAGGAGACATGGGCTTCACAGACCCTGGCCTGCCACTGTGGACCAATGCCTCTACACCCCAGGCTTCTTCAACACAGAAGAACTGTAACGCTGGCCCTCGTTGCCCCCCAGAAAGCGTGAAGAAGAGAACAGTAGGTGGCAGATGGGGAAGCGCCCCCCGTCCCCCCAAAAGGAAAAGTACAGCTGGTGTCCCTTGCTGCTCTGACTCTAGCTCTTCCAGGGTCTGCTAGAGGAAGGGCCCACACTCCGGTCCAGACACACAGCAGAGTACAGATCAGTCCACCAGCACTGATGGCAGAAACTCAAGACTTTAGTGGGGAGGTCAGTGCCACCAGACACAGCCATGTAAGGAAAGATTGTCTTCGCCTGGCCTTTGTCCCAAGGCCCATGA
The DNA here is from genome assembly GCF_010015895.1 of Lontra canadensis. Lineage (NCBI taxonomy): Eukaryota > Metazoa > Chordata > Mammalia > Carnivora > Mustelidae > Lontra > Lontra canadensis. Next base: position 14,830,090 of record NW_022631030.1, on the reverse strand, counting down.
CTCCCCATCATTTAGGCTTCCAGGCCTTCTTTCAGTAACTGTTGGAGCTCACTGTCGAGGACATACTGTCTTGGAAAGGCCACCTGGCGAGGACACAGTAACCCATTGTGAGTAGTCTCTGGAACAGCGCAAGTTCAGCTGGGTGATTCCTGGATGGGAGATACTATTTGGGAGTCAAGTTTCTTCATGCCAACCTTGAATAATCAGTTCCTAGGGAAGTTGCTAGGCTCCAAGTCAAAAGTGGTAACTATGCTGCCCTCCCCCTTCCCTGTTTTCCTTTATGCATCTGTGGTTTGTGCTCCCTTCCCACTAACCACAGATGTGCTGTTGCCTCTAGGTGCTTTCAAAGCATAGATTTCACAGAGGGCAAAAGTGAGCACAAGGAAGGAGAATGAGGAGGGGCGGAGGTGAGACAGGGGAAGGAGGACAGCTGCTTTCTAATGATGCATTTGGGTAACAGCAAGGAGACAGTTTAATGCTATTGTTTTTGTGCATATTAAACCACTAATCCACATCTTATTTTGGCAACACAGGCTACCTCACATCTGTATGCCTTACCTACAATCTGTAAAGCTAATTTGTTAAACAGCTTTCTTCTCCCATGGGAATGAGGTCATTGGTCACAGAAGATTGATTAAGCTTTTGGAGAATCAACATTAATGAAAATCAGCACTGCCTAATGAGTGTTTTTATGGCAGCCTCATAAAAAAGAATTTTAAAAGGAGAAACAAATAAACAAAAACAGCAAGAAAGGCCAGAAGCCTTCTCTCCTGATGTCTCTCAATCCTTGTTATGAACATGGTATCAGGACAGTGGTAGAAATCCCTTGGCAATGCCAGCCTTCCTCCCCTCCACTCAAATCTGATTCATTACACCAGGTCTGGAAAGTTTGCGCGTGTGTTTCTGCGCTCATTAGTTCCAATAACGTATGTATGCATATTAGTTCCAAAGACATTTCCCTTTGCTTGGGCCAACTGCTGTGTAGAGACAGAAGTAGATTTTAGGTCAGAAAACATGCAGCACCATTTACTGTGTGACTTTGGGCACGACATTTAACCTCTCTGACTCTGTTTGCACATCTCTAAAATGGGAAAGAATACTAGCCTCCCCTATACCTCCTCCAGCAAAGTTATTACATTGAAAATCACATAAGCTAGCATGTGTGTAGAAATTTTTAAACCATAAAGCCCCCGTAATTTACTATACTATTAGTATTCTTACTGTTTTAAGGCACTGTTGGGTAGTGGGTAATAGCCAAAGACTGGAGCCATACAAACTGGGTTAAATCCAGGCTCAGAGGCTGGCTCGGTAGTTCACCAGCTGCATGACCTCAGGCAAGCTACTCAAACTTCCTGATGTCACACTTCTTTCATCCATAAAATAGAATAATTATAGCTTTGTACTTTCAGAGTTTGGGGGAGGAATATATGGAATAGGATTACAATGTTAGGAGAGTACCTGGCACATGATAAACAGTTAAGAGATATGAGTCAGTAGGATTAGAGTTCTTATTCTCTTTCATTCCTCAACAAGCAAGAGCCTACCCACAGACCAAATGGGCAAGATCCATGAATCTACACAGAAGCCACATGGAAACAGACAGCTGGGTAACCCCAGTTCCCTTTGGGGCCCTGGGCTTGAAAGCAGAGGGGAAGAGTGCCAGAGAATCGATGCAGGTGGGAAGGGAGGATGGGAAAAAGTTGGGGATAGGCAACTGTAAGAGAAACACTTGAGAAGTCTCCAAATAACTATAACTTGGGAGGATATTAGTTTAAGGGAGGTAAGAGTTAACTGTTGTCTGCTGATGTGCCTAGGAGAAGAGACTGGTCTTGCATTGAAAAGGGAGTGGCTTATGTGAAGACTTAAAAACCCAACAGGGAAAGACAGGAGGGAAGGGAGGGAGGAAGTAGGAAGGAAGGAAAGAAGGAAGGAAGGAAGGAAAGAAGGAAGAAAGGAAGAAGGAAGGGAAGAAGGAAAGAAAAGTGGGAAGGAAGGAAGAAGGAAGGAAGGAAAAAAGGAAGGAAGGAAAAAAATAGGGAAGAAAGAGAGAGAATATCTAGAAGGAACTTTCTCCCCCTGAGGATGCTTTTTGTCAAATAAATATATAAAGAAAATAAATCAGTAAAAAATCTGTTCTCTCCTATTTTTTCCATTTTGTTTTTCCAGTTCTTCACGTCTCTAATTTTACCTAAATGATAATTTTATGAGCAAATCAAGTTATACATAATACATTTTATGTTTCTTCTTAGCAAAATGATTTTAGATATGTAAATTGTACTACAAAAATAAATATTGCATGTTATTCTAATTTTTCACCAAATTTACATTCCACTCCCACCCCCCTCCCCAAATTCTCCAACCCTCTATCTCTAATGGTTTTAACATTTCCAAGACCTCGACATTTATAAATTTAGCTAGTTCTAAGGAAGAAGTGATTTCACAGGAGGTTAGGTGGTATGGTCTGTTAATTGGCAAGTTTTTCAAATCTTTTTGACAACTACCACTATTTTATCTCTGGGCCAGTGATTGAAAAGGTGGATATAATTGTATAGAATAGAGTAGGATGGAATCCCATGGGCCTCCTACATTTCTGTGACAAGATTTTTGACACCTTCCCGTTATACATAACATCTTCTATAGGCTCAAGCGTATCTGAAATACCACGAAACCCTAGTCTCCTTTCTCTGAGGAGTACATCCAGTAAAATGGGTATGTGAGTTCTCCCCAGGCCTCAAAGGCAGAGTAGCATATCAGCTGTCCCTGTCTTAACTCTATTTCTAGAACCTTTTTAAGTTCATGATGGCATCGAATCCCATTAGAGATTTATAGTGAGGGTACTGAGGGTAGATATGTAGTGAGGATAGATAGCCAAAAGATGTGGTCACTGATCCCCCAGATTAAGCTCTAATTCATCTTCTGGACACTCTGGGTATTAAAAACTGTTAGTTGTGGGGCGCCTGGATGGCTCAGTGGGTTAAAGCCTCTGCCTTCGGCTCAGGTCATGGTCCCAGGGTCTTGGGATCAAGCCCCACGTTGGGCTCTCTGATCAGTGGGGAGCCTGCTTCCCCTCTTTCTCTCTGCCTGCCTCTCTGCCTACTTGTGATCTCTGACTGTCTAGTAGATAAATAAAAATCTTTAAATAAATAAATAAATAAATAAAAACTGTTAGTTGTATTATGTAAAGCTGTGTCATACAATATGGTAGCCACCAGTCCTGTTGTGGCTATTTAAATTAATAAACCTAAAATAAAATTTCAGTTTCTCGGATGCACTGGCCACATTTCAAGTGCTACTTAGCCACATGCAGCTAGTAGTTTCTATGTCAGACAGCACAAATATAAAACATTTCCATCATTGCAGAAAATTCTATTGGACAGCACTGATGGGGAGAAAAATCTAGAAGAGTAATTGAGCAAACCAGTCATTGTTAAGTGCCTGCCATGTACCAGGATCTCTGTGCTGTAGTGGTTCTTTAAGTCATCTGATAATCTATGCAATAAATGATAATCATCCTCACTTTCCAGGTGAAGAATTGGGAGCTAAAGAAGGTTAACCTCCCAGAGTTAGTGGCATTGCTGGTGAGTCCAGGACTGTCTTATGACAGTCTTATGTCTTATGAAACTCTGCTGTCTTATGATGGGATCAAAGTAAGATGGAAGTGTACAGCAGATGTATATGTGCACAACAATAATAGATAATGAAAGACTAGGCCAGAAATTCAAACTACATTTAACAAAAGAAGCAGACTCCCTCTCCCTCACCATGCACCTCCAGGAGGAGAAGCAGGAGCTGCCATCTCCTTGGATATGTCAGTTTTATTTCATACAGGAGGGAGCCCTGAGCAGAGATCAAGACTACACTGTTGAGTAGTGAAGGGAAAGTGTAATATGGGGATCACAGAAGATTGCTGGCTGAAAATTCATCATCAGACAGGTCCTCCAGGTACTCCATGGGCTCAACTCTCTTACTGAGGCCAGAGAGAACATCTTCATGATAGGAAAACGGGAGCAGATCCATCTAACATAGCCCAGGCTGCTGGTAGAGATTTAAATGTAGGTCTCATTCCCTGTGAGGTTTTGCTATGAAACAGATACAAGACAAGGTGAATACCACCTGTTAACAAGTCAGCTTCAGTAGCCAGAACACCTGGAACAGCCCTTTGCGTCCTTTGAGTAGTAAAGGATTCTTGGTGCCACCCTTTCAAGTGGCTGTGGTGTGTGCCAATCTAAGAATCCCAGGAATAACATCAACAGCTGTCTGATGCTGTTGAGTGGCATTAGCTTGTAGAAGCAGGTCCCTGCAGTGGAGAGGTGCACTCGTAGTTTCCCTCACACACTCGTAGTGTCCCACAGCCAAGGGCCAAGTCTGCTTGATTTAGGGTTGAGGGGATGAGGCAGGCAAAGGAAACACAGTAGATGATGTGTTGGGCGTTGGGGTCTGAAGGGGGAAGCCCCTGCTGGATGAGATCACATCTGTGGTATGCTTTACAAGGAGTACAACGTATGGTTAGGGTTAGAGTTGAGTGTGGACGTAGTTGAGTAGAGTTGATGGTCTGTCTCCTCTACTACACCTCAAATGCCGCAGGAGAAAGAGCCTTGAGTTACTTACCCTTCCCAGCTTCACCCCCATTCAGGTAACGCGGAAGACACTTGGTAAATGCCCTGCTTCTTAACAATCACCCAAACTAATTTTCCTCAAAGTGCACTTCTTGGGAAAGTAGCTCTGAAAGATGCTAATGAGTATTTAAGCGGGGGTGGGGGAGGAAATAAAGTTAAAAAAAAAAAAAAAGAAACTTTCCATGGTCAACTTAGTTTGGAAAGTATTGGATTAAACAAGGTTCAACAGGGCAATTTACCATAGGATTTCTCTGGGCCCTTGAAATGATAATGAGGGGAATGTAGAAAGCACTTCCCAAGTTTAACTGACCATGGAATTCTTTTTCCACAGAGCATCTTGTGGGACTCTTGTTCTGTGGAAGCACTGACCACTGCCTTTAACATCAGCTCACAATTCCAGTCTTTAGATAAAATAAGTGTGCCAGTTTGTGGACGATTGGTTAAACAATGAATTGCACAACCATATAAAAGATCGCTGGAGGCACACCACCCTGGATTCATTTTTCTACCTAGGCAACTGAAGGGTGCTTCACCTCTATTAATGTTGGTCCCAAGAGTATAGATTTCTTCTCTTCCATTTCCATCCCAATAACACAATGATAACAACCTGTCAATCAAATTCATCACTACATCACTGTTGACTTCATCTATTAATTAATCCATTCATATTATCTATTAATCTATTAATTTATCTATTAATATTTTGAACATCTCCTATGTGCAAATTATTGTTATACAACCTGGAAAAATACAAATTAGTAAAAGATGTAAAGACTATTCCAGCTATCCAAGAACTTGCAATCTAATTGAGGAGATAAGAAATATATATTTCCCCCCCAGGGTATCTGTTCCCTGCTGCTGCTCACACTCCCACCTTCAGATGCTTTCTCTCTGGTCCCTTTACTCAATTATATTTCTCCAAATGCCTTCATTCTCACACTCTCAACTGGAGATAGCTCAGTGTTTTTGGGCCTGTGTACAGTATGTATTATTCATATGCTCACTTGTTTCTGAACAACTTACGAAAACCAACTAGAGATTAATTCATAAAAAATAAGCTTTTTTCCCCTCTCCCTTTACAGGACTAAATCTGTTTCTCTGCCACAATTGTATTGGCTGATTGGGTTTCTGCTCTCCCTCTGCCCCCATTCTGAGGGAAATCATGTCTCTTTAGTATTGCTGCCACATATCCTTTCATGTGCCTGAAATATATACCATTGTGTTCTGACTTTTGTTTTGTGCAGAATTACTTTCATGCTCTATCTTCTGCAAGGTCCCTCTGTCCTGGCAGCCAAAGACACTTCTGTTTGCAGCCTGGAGATTTCCATTGTACTTTGCACATCGCAGGATTTTTGTTCTGTGAGGTGGCCTTTTGTAGTTGAGTTTGCTAATGTTCTAACTGAAAACAGACATAGCCATACTTCATCAGTTTCATTCTGCTCCAAGTCACAGTCGTTAAGCCCACTGAGGGAACCAAAATGCTCCCTCTTCACAAGGCAGAAGGTGGGCTAAAATCAGCAGCAAAAACGATCCACATGCTGCTCATCAAAAGGTGAAAGAAGCAGAGGTGTTTGATCATTGGGAATTTTAATCTTTCAGACACTTAATCTTTTTTCTACATGGGAATATGCCTGTTACTCTTCTTCCTGAAAATAACATGCCTCCTTTGGAAGCCTGGGTGGCATAGTCGGGGAAGCATCTGTCTTTGGCTCAGGTCATGATCCCAGGGTCCTGGGTTTAAGTCCACATCAGTCTCCTTGCTCAGCAGGGAGCCTGCTTGTCCCTCTCCTTGCGGTTCCCCCTTCTTGTGCTCTTGCTCGCTCGCTCGCTCGCTCTCTCCCTCTCTCGCTCTCTGACAAATAAATAAATAAAATCTTTAAAAAAAAATGCTTCCTCTTCCATCCTCCTGCTCTGGGACTACCATCATAGAACTGTTCCCTCTCTGATTCTCAGTAGAGTTTGTGAATAGATTTAGAGACAGTGAGTTTCCTTCCCTGCCCAGCTCCCTAAATTTCAATCCTGATTATGACACAAACATAACCTAAACTTCACTAAGATAATAAAGCATATTTGTCCCATTCTCCAGAACCTCATGCCCAACATATGATTGGGGTTTGGGACTCAAAAACAAAACAAAAACAAAAAAACAAAAACAAAAACAAAAAAACAAAACAAAAAAAGCCTGCTGAATGAATAAATCCATTTATCTCCTGAAATCTAGAAGCCCAGGCTTTGCCTGCTGTCTGCCATCCTCTCTCCCAGGTACTACTCCTCTGCTGCCTCTTGCTGGCATAATTCTCCAGGCAGCTGGAGAGGCAGTGAATGTAGCATAGAATTGTGGTCTGTGAGGTGGGGGGGAAAGGCATGAAAAAGCATTGACCTAAGGGGATACAGCGCTACCCCTCCCCCCATGCAATGCATCAATTCAATTATGGAAAGGTGCTCTTGGAAATTTTGACGTAAAAATCATCTAAGTCAATTTGCCCTTGCATGATGGTCTCAAGCTGCTTCTCTCCTGAACTCTGTGTGTGTGTGTGTGTGTGTGTGTGTGTGTGTGTGTTTAAACATACCCTTACATGAATACTTGTCTTTTTCTTCATCCCCCTTTATATATTTTAATTTATTATCTTATTTATTTTCCTACATCCCCCATCAATATGCTCTAAAACACATTTTCATATCCTATCAATGTACATTGGAAACTTAATCTTTCCTTCCTTAAATGCATCTTCTTTCCTTCTTTATTCTTTCTTTCTTTCTTTCACTTTTATTGTGTTTAGACTTGACTCTACCCATCCTTCTTTGACTCAGTACAGTTTATTAGTTGTTATGGCAAACCCCACTGCTCTCACTCCCTCTCTCTCTCCCATTATGTGGTTGCAAATGAAGATGTTAGCAAAAAAAAAAAAAAAAAAAAAAAAAGACATCTTTTATTCTCCCCCAGTCTCCTCTCTAGGCCTTTCCTCATCTTCCTTATTATCTCTTCGGGATGCTCCCTGCTCTCCCCCACCCTACACACAGGTAACAAAGCCAATAAATAAATAAATAAATAAAAGACTTGTATCTCTGGCTGTCCACAGCAGTATTATTTACTGCTATAACAAAATGGAACTGTAGAATGCTTGAGCGAGAGTAACAAGTTATGATTTGTGGGGCCTCAGGATATGTGGAAACTTTGGAAGAAGCTTCTCAAATTTGGAGTAGCAGTCATCACAGCAGGCCAAATATTTTAGGGGAAGACAGGTGGCACACTTAATTCTAACTCTTTCTGGCTTCAGCTTCTGTCATTCATGCCTTACTTAAGACCCCTATGGGGTGACTCAGATCAGTGCCCATTAAAAATACTCCATTCCTTTAACTTTAGCCAAGATCCTGTCGAAATCAGGACTAAACCGACTATCTACTAAATTCATAAAAAGATCTCCAAAATTTTCTCTAACATTATTCCAAACACCATGTTCCACACCCCTTTAGAAATGCACTCCATTTCTATATGTCTTCCTAACAAGTGATTTTGCTGTCATATTTTTTTTCTGACGTCTGTCACCTTGGTATCTAAGCACTCTGGCAAATTCATGAGGCTAAAAACAAACACTTATGTGGGAAGGGGAAAGAAAGCTCTTCTCTTCTGCTCTCTCATCTCCATAGGGACAGAGAAGCACAAAGAGGCTATGATTCTTCAAGGTCATTCTGCAAAGACAGCATACAGAGCCAAGAAAAGACTGCAGAATCCTAACTTCCAGTCCCCGGCCTCCATAATTTGAAGACACCCTGTTTAGAATTGGTGTTTCTACAGAAAATACCCAAAGAGATTTTGTAGCGGATGGTCACAGTCAGGAAGGAATCTTCGCAAAAAAATCAGACACACTTCCTTCCCTTCCAAACTCTTAACCTTCCCCCTTTTCTTATTGCTGAGTATTCTAGCACTCTTTCAACTTTAGTACTTAAATGACATTAACTGTAATGTCAAGGGTTTCATTCATTTATCAAATCATTCAATCATTATTAATTGAAAGCCTTCCATAATCAAACACATGTTAGAGATGAGCAAGACTCTACCTATCTTCAAGGACTTATAATTTAGCAAGAGAGATAAGAGACACATGCAAAAAGTGCTTACCGAGGACATACTATTTGCTATTCTAGACTCCAAAGAGAGAGCAATGGATAAAACCTACAGGAATTCTGTTCTCATGGACCTTACCATTATAGTCACAAAAATAGACAATAAAGAAACAGATAAAGGAATAAGATATATTACATTAAAATATAATACAAGATGAAATGTGATAAAACAAATAGAGAAATAGATGAAATGCCCAACATTTCTTTCTCACATGGGATTTCAGTAGCTGAATTGGAAGTATGCTCTGGTTTCAGAATTGGATTTGTAATATCCCAGGCCTCTGAATGTAATATTTTCTTCTCTAGTAAGCAAATATTGTTGCAGTTGTTGCATTTGGTAATCTGTGTGGAGCAAAAGATTCAGCACCCATAATAGGCTAGTCACCAAGAACTTTAGAAGAACTTGGAAGCAGCTGAAATATAAATGGTCCAATTCTAGCAGAGATTTTTTTTTAAAAAGAACCTCTGGGACCTATTATAGTCCACTGGCCATCTGATAGGCTGCTATCCAGAAGAGAATAGAATTATTCCTCTACCCTGATTATTTAAGCAGATTTCTTGTAGTTGCTGAAGGTCAAACTAACAATCCTAACCTCTTTGTCTTTAAAAGTAAGTGAGATTTTAAAGCTTAAAAAAATATTTAAGTACTCAAATATACATTAGGTGGCAAGTTCTTTTCCTACATTTATTATTTCATTAGTCCACATTTATCTCTCCCTTGGGGTACAGTCAGCTGGGCAACACTGAGACTTTAGCTTCTCAAACAAATGACTTCAAAGAAATTTATTATGCAACTTCATTGTGTACTCTCTGCTGACCTAGAAACTGCCATTCAAAATAGTCACTATCTTTCATTTGTAAAGAAGTCCAGGAAGATAATGTTTATTGTCAAAATGCAGAAGAATTATTATGCCAGACAAATTTCAAGCAGTGGAAAATGTAAGTAAATTCTGGGATTGGTTGGTGTTATAGACTTGATGAAAGAAGATAGAAAGAAGGAAGGAAAGAATAAGAGAGATGCTGGGCAGGGAAAGACAGGGAGAAGAAAAAGAAGGGAAAAGAAAATACACAAGGTACGCAACTATAAAACTGAGAAAAATGGGCAAGGAAATTCCTTATAGACACTGGACAACACGAAGCACAGAATAATAATACTAGAGAGAAGGAAAAGAGAGAAGAAAAATACATACATGGTGAGCTTCACATTTGCATATGCTTCTTGACCAAGGAACTCCTCTTGGAAAAAGGCACAGGGGAAATAGGGCACAAGCAGAGCACATTAGTCTCTCTGCAATCTGAAAACAGTTCTGTACTACTGAAACCCTTAAATTTTCAAGACAGGATAAATGAGAGGAGGGAGCTTCATAGAAAGGTTACCTCAGAAGTGACAAGAGTCCACAGAGCCAAATAGAGAATGGAAGCTCCAGGAGTTAGAGGTGAATCAAGATAACAGATGTCCACACAATTCTAGGAGACAAAGTAGATAGCTAAATGAGAAACTCAGGCATTCAGTTGAGACCCCAGAAAGTCCATCCCATACCCTAAAGTAAGAACCATGTCCTCGAGCTAAAGACAAAACTGCACAGAACCTACCCTAACAGAGAAGAAAAACAACAGACTTAGGTGGACTCATCAATAACTTTACTGGTTACCAGAACAAAATTACACTTTCTTTTAGGAAAGACAACACACTCCAGACTCATGATGTGCCACCACAGCATCCAATGTACAACAAGAAATTACTAGATATGTAAAGAAGCAAGAAAATGTGACCTATAATCAAGAAAAAAAAAGTCAATGGAAGCAAACTCCAAGATGACCCGTATGTTGGAATTAGTAGACAAGAACTTTAAAATAGTTATTATAAATGTGCTCAAAGATAATATAAATATAAACAAGTAAATAGATGGAAACTCAAGGAGAGATTAAAAAAAAGTACTCAATAAACATTCTAATACTGAAATTTCAATATCTGAAATGAAATGTACTGAATAGGTTTATGAGCAGATTAGAGATTTCAGAAAAAAGCATCAGTGAGCTTAGATCCCTTTCTACTATCCAAACTGAAGAGAGATAAAGAGTATTTGTTGTAAAAAAATAATAATAATAACAAAGATTTCTTGTTCTGTGAAACAATCACAGTGCTATAATATACATATAGTTCATTTCCAGAAGAAGACAAAATGGAGAATAAAATACTTAAAGAAATAATAACCAAAAATTTCCAGATAAACCAAAACCTCTGACCTTCAAATTCAAGGTCAGAAAAGAAAAAAAAAAAAAAACTAGGTACACCATATTTAAATTGCTGAAATCCAAATATGAATAAAGAATCTTAAAACACACACACACACACACACACACACACAAAACAATGAAAGAATGCATCAGAGACAGTAAAACAATGGCACAAAGATTGGCTTATTTCTCACCAGAAACACTGAAAGTCAGAAAACAAAAGAACAAATTATGTAAAGTCCTGAATGAAATGAAAAGAGAAAACAAAAACAAACCCAGCAATTACCTAAAATTTTATAGATAGCAGAAATAATCTTCAAAATAAATATGAAAGTGAAATAAACATACATTTAGATAAATGGAAACAGAAAGAATTCATGTTCAGACCTTCATATAAGATACTTTAAAAGTTCTTCAGACTGCAGAAGGGAACTTCTAATACACAAGAAGGAATGAAGAGCATGAGAAGAGTTAAATATCTAGATAAATACTTTTTTCTTTTCTTAATGCCTTTAAAAAGCAGCCAACTTTCTAAAGGAAAAAATTAGATAGTATATCTTATGATTTTAAAATATTTAAAAGTAAAATACATGAAAACAGTAGCACAAAAAATGAAGGTAAATGAAATTATACTCATAGAATTTTTACATCTTGTGTGAAGAGATGCAATATCAACTCTAAGCAGATTGTGAAAAGTTAATCATGTGGCAATTCCTAGAACAACTCTGAAAATCTACAAAGAGGTATGGCTAAAAAGCCAATAGGATAAATAAAATCAAATACTAAACTAATTTGATAAATTCAAAAGAAGCCAGAAAAAGAGAGGTTGAGAAACAAAAAAGAAAGATTAAACAAGTGAAAAATAAATAGCAAGATGGTAAATTAAATCCCAAATCATCAATAATTACATTAGAAGAAAATGGACTACAAACTCCAAATAAGGGAAGAAATTTCAGACTGGGTAAAGAAAACAAGACTCAATTATCTGTTGTGTATAAGAGATACACTGTAAATATAAGGACCCTGATAAGTTGAAAGAAAAGAAAGTAACAGATAATCAGTCACATGAACAATAATCATAAAAATCTTGAGTGTCTATACTGAGAACAGACAGAACAGACTTCTTGATAAGGAGCATTTCCAGAGAGAAATATCACAATGATAAAGGAGATCAATCATTCTGGAAGATATAATGACCTTATAAGTACTTGTAATAATAGGGCACCAAAATACATTAAACAGAAAATGACAAGAATAAAGAGAAAAATAGAAAAATAAACAGATTTTAAAATTTTCCTAATTAGAATTTGGTAGAATAACTAGAGAAACAATCAAGAAGGAAATACAAATATTTGAACAATACTATAGACTGCCTTGATTTAATTGAAATTTTTAGAATATAATCCTGAAACTATAGAATTTACATATTTCAGGTATATGTGATATAACATATATACACATATAGTTTATATGGACTATATATTAGATCATAAAATAAATTTCAACACATTTCAGAAGATTGAAGTTTTCACACATGTTTTCTGACAACAAAGGATAAATAAGAAAATAATAAAAATAAGATACATAAAAATCCTCAAAATTTGGAAATTAAACCACATACTTCTAAATAATCTATGGATCAAAGTATAACTCATAAGAAAAATTAGAAAATACTTTGTACCGAATGATAATAAAAACACAACATACCAAAATTCATGTGAAGCCTCTATAATGGTGCTAGGAGGAAAATGTATTACTTTAAATGTTTATATGAAAAATAAAATAAATATTTGTAATAACTGATCTGAACTTTCATTATAAAAGTTTTTTAAAAAATGAAAAGAAAAAGAAAAGAGAGAGAGGGAAAGTTTAACCCAAAATAAGTAAAAGAAACATGGAACAAAAAGCAGTCTTTGAAAAGTTAATAAAATTGAGAAAATCTGAACAAGATCAAGTAAGAAAAATAGAGAATACTTTAATTACTACTATCAGAAATAGAAAGTGGGATATTACTACAGATCCTACAGATATAAACAGGATAATAAAGAATATTATAACAAGTTTCACCAATAAATTCAACAATTTGGATGAAATTAACAAATTCCTTGAAAACACAGTTTTTATAAAACTGACATAAAAAATACAGAAAATAAAAATAGCCCCTATCTAGCTTTTTTAAAATGTAAAATTCATAACCATAAAGAAAATTTACAGTCCAGATGGTTTTACTACTAACTATATGACATACTTAAGAAATAATACAGTCATTCACAAACTCACAAACTCCTTCAGAAAATGAAAAAAGGACCACTTCACATTTGGTTTATGAAGCCAGCAAAACTCTGATTTCTTTTTCTTTTTCTTTTTCTTTTTTAAAGATTTTATTTATTTATTTGACACAGAGAGAGATCACAAGTAGGAAGAGAAGCAGGCAGAGAGAGAGGAAACAGGCTCCCTGCTGAGCAGAAAGCCCGATGCAGGACTCGATCCCAGGACCCCCGAGATCATGACCTGAGCTGAAGGCAGAGGCTTAACCCACTGAGCCACCCAGGCATCCCAAAACTCTGATTTCTAAATTTGACAAAAACATTTCAAATAAAGATTGTGATCAAATATCCCCCATGAACACAGACACAAAAATCCTTCAAAAATTATGAGCAAACCAAACCCATCAATACACAAGAATTTTGAATTATGACCATATTGGGTTATACCAGGAAAGCAGTTATTTTAACATTCAAAAAACCAATCAATATAATTTACCACATTAAAAAAATGAGGGTGAAAATTATATATCAATGTATGACCATTTTAATTTATAAAAATCATTTGGCAAAACTCAACATCCATTCATGGTTGAAACTCGAAGTAGGAATAGAAGGGAACTTATCTGATAAAAGTCATCTACAGGAAATTCTACAATTAACATCCTATTTAATTATGAAATATTGAACTCTTTCTCCTTCATGTCAAGAGTAGGAATGTTTCTTTTAAAATTCTCTTATTCAACATTCTACTAGAAGTTCTAGCCAGTAAAATAAAGCATGAAAAGTAAATTAAAAGCATTAAAATTAAAAGGGATAAATTTTGTTTATTCATAGAAATTGTAATCGTTTATGTAGAGAATCTTAAGGAATCTATCAACTAGAATTTAGAAGTGAATAAAGTAAGGTCACAGGATACAAAGTCACATACAAACATCAGTATGAAATTTTAGATAATGAAACATTAAAATACCATTTACAATACTATTATGAGATATAATAGTATTATATAATATTATATAATATTCTATGTCTCATATAATATTATGAGACATAGAATATTTAGGAATAACAGGAACAAAGGGTGTAGCAAAGGTCTACATTAAAAACTATAAAATATTGCTGAGATTAAAGAAAATATAAATTAATGAAAAGATACATAATGTTCACAGATTAGAAGACTCAATACTGTTCAGCTGTCAATTCTCCCCAAATTTTCTATGGAATCAATGTAATCCCAGTAAAAATTCTAACCAGACATTTTACTGACATTAACAAATTGATGCTAAAATGTATATGAAAACACAAAGGACCTAGAGTAGCCTAAACAATCTTAAAAAGAAGAACAGATTTGGAGAACTCATATTACCTGGTTTCCAGACTTATACAATTTTACTGGGGTGTTGATTATATAGGTGTATATGTTTTTCAAAATATATTGAACTGTACACTTGAGATCTGGGCCTGCAACTGCATGTAAATTTTACCACAATGAGAAAAATAATAAATAATTGTAATTTCCTGTCAGTAGACTCTATCACAAGAATGTAAAGGGACTTTCAGGTGAGTATAGAGAGAAGATATATGTAACAAAATCCTTTTATTTCTATCTCCTTTAGTAAATAACTCTGATGGATTATTCTATATCATTTTGGATAAACTGAAAAAAACTATCCAAGAATCTCTTCTCTATATATCTGTAAGCTAGCACTGACCAAAAGAATTTTCATAGGATTTGGAAGGCAGCAATGAAAAAGCAGTTAACAACCAGATATGGTGATAAACCTGTGCAGAATTGCCCAATGTGTCTCACCTTGTTCTCATTCTCATCTGGTCCTCATCCAGCCCTTTTTAACTATTGACCCTGCTGAGCAATAGCAGACTCAGACTCACCACCAGAAACCTGTCTGTGGACCCCCAGAGATGATAGCTGCATATAGACAATATTCCTTATAGCCCTTTCTCAGGGTTTCCTTTTAAATTTTCACTTCTGATCATCTGGTTGGTCACTGGTTCATTTTCTGTTCTTCCAACTCTCATCCTGAGTCTTCACTCTTCCAGTTCCTTCCCAATTATATAAGCTCTAACTGCCAAAATAAATCCCTTACCGAGGAACACTTTCAGGGACTCTGATTCCCTGACATATGATGGAACAACACTTTCTTCTCTGATGTTGGAGTTGGTTCACTTAAATGGGAACAAAGGGTGATATGGGCTGAGTGTACCACATGCAGGTGGAGGAGTGGGGTATGATCCTGTGCTGACCTACCACAGAGATAGGCCTCGAAAAGATGACAGCAAACCTCAGATAAGCTTTCATGTATCATTAGAGTACCCTGAAATCATAAGATGTATCCTTGTATGAAAATATGCTTCTCCGTGAGTCATCTGATACAGATTCCAGTTTCAAAACAGGAGGTTCAGAACAACCAGTCTTACGTCTTTGAGTAGGCTAACATACGTAACTGAGAAGTCAAAGTGCTGAGAGATGATAAAAGTATGTGTGCATAAAGGCATACATTTGTATTTATTTCTAAAAATTGGAAAAACAAAACACATCTTTCTGACCATAAAAAAAAGAATAGTACCTGAGAAATAATTAACATGGTCTTTGTATTTAGAAAATTATGGAACCTTGGAAAAATCATTTTACACTCTTATTCATTATTCTATTTACCATAAAATTGATATCAGACCAGTCCCAGCTTCTTCATAAAAGAATAGAAAATAATTCATTTCTGCTGTGTGCTAGTCATAATTTCTGCAACTGTCCTGTAAAGAAAGTGTTATTAGCTTCATTCTACAGATTAAACTATGACTCAGAGATATTAAATAACTTAATTAGATCCACACAATTTCTAGGGAGAAGAGCTATAATCTGATCTCATGTCTGTCTGAGTGACTCCAAGATTCAGTCTTCCCACTAAACTACCCTCATTCTGAGCATGGACCTCCATTTGAGAAAATGAGAAAAACCTATGTGTAGATGTTAACCCCATGAAATTACTTTGAAATAATTGTAAAGAAAATAATTTTTAAATCTTCCAGACTTTTATACACATTTATATGCTCCTGGTCAAATTAGTCACTTTGAGAGAGTATAGATATATCCAAATGGGTTCAACAAAAACTCTATTTTCCAAAATATTTTTGGAACTCCTTTCTCAAAATTGCAGAATTTTGCACTGTGCTATATATACATATACATATATATAGAGAGAGAGAGAGAATATAAATATAAATTTATATTCACACATATATATAAATACATGTATCTCTATATACAATATACATACATACACAAATGTTATATATTAATACATATACAAATTTTATATACATAGATAGATAAACATATAGATGTACATGACACCTGCTTTCCTCTATATTCTCTAACATACACATAGAATCCAAGGCAACTTCTTTGAGAAACAACACACATCTCAGACAAACTGTGG
This sequence comes from Lontra canadensis, assembly GCF_010015895.1. Lineage (NCBI taxonomy): Eukaryota > Metazoa > Chordata > Mammalia > Carnivora > Mustelidae > Lontra > Lontra canadensis. The sequence continues at coordinate 14,813,389 of NW_022631030.1, read as the reverse complement.
TTGGTATAGCAGCATCAGAAAGAGAATTGAGCAATATGGCTTTTAAGGTCCTCTCCAACACTGAGGGTCCCTGTAACATAATTTGTTATGTTTGTTTTAAAAAAAATCACTCTATTACATTATGGTCACACCTCATAAAAAGCACTATGCAAATGTAAGGTAGATCTTTGTTATGAATAATAATATCATAATTGGCCTTTTAGTAGAATCTCTAATTGCTGAATTAATTTCCATCGGTTCTCACCATAAAGTGATATAGGCCCCTGTTGAGTGCTCTTAGAACACCCTGATTTCTTACTTAGCAGGGGTCATACTCACTGGTTTGGTGTCCAAAGTCCCCTCTAGGTCTTAAGTTCCTCAATGGCTAAGGCATACCTATTCATCACTATGAATTGGACTGGCATCAGAGAAAAACAATAAATATTTTTAAATGAACAATAAATATTTGTTGAATGACAAAACCATAGCCTGTGGAATCAATCTAAAAACCTTTCCTTGTCCTATCATCCCTGTGGAAATAATTTATGTGTCATTTACTAGAGGCTCCCCATGTGAAAGGCAAGAAGTGGATCTTATGTGGGGGAGAGACCTTGCATATAGGGAGCATACAGCTTAGCAGGGAAGCCAACAAGCACCCTACACAACCATAGGTAAACCAGACTACAGAAACTGCACACACTTCAGGGGAATTTGTTCCAGCTGGGATGAATGCAGAGGGCAGGGCATCATGGGACAAGGAAGCATTTCTGCCCCCAAACAAAGAAAATCAAGAGTAAAGACACAGTGCAGAAATATGAAAAACTTTTTGAACATAACTGAGCAGCTCAGGTTGATTAAGGTATATCGTCTGTGGTGGGCAGGGGGGCCAGAGAATTAGATGTTGACTTTGGTCATGGACAAAAAGCCATCACTGCCAGGTATGGTATACTGAATAACGGCCCCAAAGATACCCAAACTCTAATCCCTGGGACTGTAATGTTACTTTATATGGCAAATGTGACTTTGCAGATATGATGAGATTATACTGGATTATGCCAATAGACCCTAAAGCTAAAGACAGGTGTCTTTTTGAGGAAGGCAGGGAGAGGTTTCTGAGTAACAGAGAAGGCAATGTGACAAGGGGACAGAGAAAGAATTGAAGATACTACCCTACTGACCTTGAAGATGATAGAAAGAGCCAAAGAAGAGGGAAAAGGTGAGAAAACAGATTCTTCTCTGAGGCCTGAAGAGGGTGCATGGCCCAGACAACATCGTGGTTATGGCCCAGAGAAATGCATCTCAGATTTTGGACATTCAGAAGGGTAAGAGAATAGATGTGTATTGTTATAAGCAACTATGTTTGTGGTAATTTGTTATAGCCATCATAGGAAATTATTATAACCAGGTTAAAGCATTTGAGTGTTATTTGTTAAGCAATGAAGAGTCATAAAAATTCAGGTGGAAATGGATTGAGGGAAGGCAAATAGAAAGGGTGTGATGAGAGGAAAGTGAGGAACAGCAGCTTGATTTTAGAAATGGGTAAAATCTCCCTGGGTATTTTGTTAGCAAAGCATTTTGGGATCCTCTGGGATGAAAGGTGCTGGAGAAAATGTAATAACGCTAATAAATATTCTATGATTTCTCTGGAACATGTCCTCCGGTGAACTACAAGGCAGCTCTAAATGTTACGATAAGAGATGTGGGAGACTCAGCAGTTTGGGGTCTCAGGGGTGCCATAGAAACCATGACTATGTCTGTCTCTGTTCCCTGGGGACTGGCATCCTCACATGTCTTCCTCCCCAAACCATAATTCATAGGAGCTCTGGGGAGCAGCAGCAAAGGGCAGAGTCAAGAGCCATTCAAGGCAACAATAGCAGGAAAATAGTGTCATGAATTATTTAGAATTTAACCAAGGCAGAGCAAGACCCATTCCAAATACTGAAGAAGTGATGAGAGGGTTAATCCACATGGATTTGTCATGAGTGGTCAGCCTAGAGCGCCAAAGTTTATTTGGGGACACTTGTCCATGCGAGGGCCTAAAACCTGCTGATTCCTCTACCTCACAAATCAAAAACTGGCGACTGAGACTTTGACCCCCCCAAAAGCTGATTTTTAAACCTCTATCATCTTCTGAAAATCCTTGAAGACTCTAAAGAGGCTGTGACCTTGAAGGAAAAGAGCCCCACATTCTTCCCTCTACCTTGGAGCTGAAGGGAACCTTGGAGATTGTGTCACAAAAACCTCTAATTTCACATCTGAGAAATTCAAGGGCAGTGAAGTCAAATGACCCAGCAGAAAAGCCTCTGGTCTTCCAGCCAGGGATTTTGCTACTGGACCACACCCCTCCAGTCAATTTCTCTTTGGGAGCGGGAGATTAGTGTATCGCCTATGGCTGATGTTCTGGAGAAATATGTATCCAAGTACTGTTGCCCTCTAGAGAAGAAAGAGATTTCTCCACAGGGATCTGGCTTTTCTTTCAACATCTGGGTCCACTTTTGAGCTTGGCCCTCCTATAAGCACAATTAATGGAAAAGGAGCAATGAACATAGAGTCAAACAGAACTGCAGTCAACTTCTAAACCTGTCATTGACTTGCTGTGTGATCACAAGCAAGTCAATTGACCTCTCGGATCCCTGGTTTCCTTAGGTAAATATGGGATAATAATTCCTACCTCGGGGTTGCTATGAAGATTCAGTTGAATGACACAATGAATGCAAAAGGACTTAATAGAATGCTTAGAATATACTAATGCTGGATAAGCATATGTTGGACCTGAATTTAAATGAGTTTTTAGGAACACAAGAAAGAATATGAAGGCTCCCAAAAATACCTTTCACTCATGGCCTGTTGTAAATACCTAAAATTCTATGCATAGCAATATAGACCTTGGGTTCTGGAAGAACTGACAATCTTTGGGAATTATCATTAAAATAAAGACACTGCAGAACCTCAAGCCAATATTACTTAACACCTCAGCAGGAATTAATCGCGGGAGGAAACATTCGAGGTCCTTTAGAAATAAGAGAAAAGAGGTATAGGGGAAGAAAATAGAGAAGTGATTTGTGCTGAAAGGAATCAAACATTTATCAAATTCTCAATTTTCTTTGGACCAAAGGGACACACTAGCTGGAAATCCAGTGAATTTTTGAAATTCTAAAACAATCCTAAAAACAATGTTTATTTTCTTGTTTCCCTGTTTTGCAAAAATAAGATTATTGATAGGGAGAAAGGGCAAGGCCCACCAAGCTCTCCTAGATGTCACACTGTTTTGGGTCTTGTGTTCTGAAGGCAGGGAATCTGCACCTATCCACTTTATTCATTTCTTCATTGATACATCTGGATTTTTCATTTGGCACACATTTATTGAACCCTTGGAGACATAAAGAGTAATAAAGCAACAACATTCTCTTGAAAAGTTGACCTTCAATTCAGTACAGATTTGAAGCAAGTAATTATAATACAATGTGACACATGCTTTATGGAAGCAGGACCACTAAGGGAAATAGATAAGGAAAGGATTTTTTCTGGCTTGGGGGTTTCGAAATAGGGGGAGACCAGAAGGTTTCACAAAAAGGAGACATCTGAGTATTGATGTGGGCCAAACAATCTGCATTTGGGAAGAAAATTCTGAGATAAAATAATATTAACCAAAAACTGAGATGTATGAGGGCCAAGCATATTTGGTGGCTCTACCACTTCTGGAGTCATTCATTCTAATCATGAAGCTGTTGTCTCTAGGCTCAGAAACACCATTCTTCCTTGGCCATGTGGTGCTGAGTCTGGGGATCTATGGATCCCCTGGCTCCTCCATCAGCTGACTCCCCATTAGATCCCACAAAGAGGAGCCAGGAGGGTGAGGCTATATGGCAAGGGAAGTAGGACTAGCCCTTCCTGTTGACTTGGTCTTCCTGTCAGCACTGCCCTATTAAAGGCTCTTTATCCTGACAGCAAAAATGGGTTCCAACTGCCAGGGTCCTTTGACTCCCAGATTTGATGAGCCCCATGGAAATATAAGCCCCAGCAGTACAGCAACTCCTCATCAGAAATTTAAGCCCAGGAACATGAGGACCATTCTCTGAACTCATGGAGTACAGTGTAAGCTGAGTAATTCCTCCTCTTCAAAGATATGAGGACCTCTTCCAAGGACCTCTCTTCTGAGCTCTTAAGGTACTGGCAACCTTGGGATATCTCTACTTCCTCAGAGATCTGAGCCTAATCTCCACAGAGCTCCTTCTCTGAGCCTCTAGGTTCTGATCATCCCAATGTCTTCCCTTTGACTCCCCAGGACTGGTAGCTGCTTCCTGTAGTTATAACCTCTGCAATACCTCAATGTCCCTGTTTTGTTTCTGTGGGGCCTCTAACACATGTTTAATTCCCATTCTAAATTTCCTCTGTCCAGAGACCTAGAGAGGTTTCTATTTTCTTGCCTGGATGCTGCCCAATATTTCATCCATGAACTACAAGATGAGGCTGGACACATAAGATGAGAACTGGATTGGGGAGGGCTTTTTATCCCATCAAAAGTGTTGGACTCCAGTTTATAAATAAGGAATGAGGAGCCCTTGCAGGTTTCTAGAAAGGAGATGCCATTATAAAGGTGATAAAGACTGTATTGGCAGTGGATCACAGTACTAGAGAAAGGGTGACTGAGGCAAGCAGATGAGTTAGGAGAACATTTCAACAATGTGGGCATAGGATGTTAAGAACCTGATCATGGTGGAAGAGATGATGAAAACAGAACTTATGTGAAAAACCATTCTGAAGGTTCATTCCGTTGGTGGGTAATACAGATGGCTTTGGTGGGAGCAGGCTTATGATTCTCTATCTAATCAGATATGACTCTCACACTTTCTCTGGAGGTTCAAGAGATGTGGTGTCTGAATGAGAAATGGGTCCTAGGGGGAGTGGGACATGGAGATAAAGATACAGGCACTGTGTTGGAATTCTGCTTCCACAACAATCTAGGGAGAATATGGCATAAAATACTTAATACTTCAGGTCTCAGTTCTCTTACCTTCAAAATGGAGCAAATTATACTTATATCAAATGGGTTTTTAAGTGCTGTGTTTCCCCAAACTGACTGATGGTTAGAATTATCTGGAGAGCTTTTCAAAAATGTCAGTTATCAGACCTTGCCCTAGACATACTGAATTAAAATTTCTCAAATATGAGTCCTGAAAATCTGATTTTTTTTTTCAGCCTCCCAGGTGATTTTAGCAGAAAGCTATATTGGGTACCACTGACTTAGAATTTATTATAGATAACGCATGTGACTGTGTCTAGCTTACAATCTGCTATATTCACCTCGGCCAATGCCCTAACCCATTTTTGCTCTTGGCACTTAGACTCTGATACCTGCAGGTGGTCTCCTCATGCAACCACCTGTGATTTACCTGAGAGACTTTTCCAGCCACAGGAGCATGCTTAGCCTTTAGGGAAGACAACCCAGGGTCATGTTCTACACACTGGGAATGAGTCCTAGCTGCGCACAGAAACAACCTGCTCATTATCACACAGTACGTAGGTTACCTTCCCTCCTTCTCTGTCTTATTTAAACACTGTTCTACCAATATATCTTGACATTACATCCCAAACAAACTATTTTTACTCAAATCCTTTTCTCTAGGTAAACTTCTGGATGAACGATACCTAGGACATGAACTTAGTCTCTGTTGGGGGGGGTGGGTCTTCCCTCTTCATACTCTACAATCTCAGGTTCAGCAGATAGGAATGACTACCCATCCTACCTATCCACTCTGGTAAGGTGCTTCAGGGAGGACAACATACCCTTATAGACATTTTTCATCTTATCTGGTCATTACAACAAACTTGGTCTTTAGGCATTACTTATATCCCTCTTCAGTGAGGAAACTGAGATTCCAGTTGTTAAATGGTTTACACAAGACCACACAGAAAATAGTAATACCAAGGTTTAAAATTTAGTTTTTCGATAAGAGCAACAGTTTTGAGAATCTCATGAAATGTGTATGTCCTTCCCTAATTCCATCCCCGCAAATGTAGACACTGACCTACTCACAAATTTTCACATATTCTAAGATATTCATGGACTTCATGTATGCCCATGGATTCCCACAGGAGTCAGATGTTGTGGGTCCACAGACCCAGAGCAACAATCCCTGCATTTTTGGAAGACTCTAAGTTTCTTCTCACCAGGATCACTTTTCCCTCAAGATTTCACTCAATCTTGATGAAGTCCCAATAGTTCATTTTTGCCCTTGCTTCCCTTGCCTTTAGTGATGTTTCTAGGAAGAAGTTGCTGTGGCTGAGTTTGAAGAGGTTGCTGTCTGTGTTCTCCTCAAGGATTTTGATGGATTCCTGTCTCACATTGAGGTCTTTCATCCCTTTTGAGTCTACTTTTGTGTGTGATGTTAAGGAAATGGTCCAGTTTCATTCACACAGCAAAGGAAACAGTCAAAAAAGTCAAAAGACAACTGACAGAATGGGAGAAGATATTTGCAAATGACATATCAGATAAAGGGTTAGTATTAAAAATCTATAAAAAACTTATCAAACTCAACACCCAAAGAACAAATAATCCAATCAAGAAATGGGCAGAGGACATGAACAGACATTTCTGCAAAGAAGACATCCAGATGACCAACAGACAAATGAAAAAGTGCTCAATGTCACTCGGCATCAGGGAAATACAAATCAAAACCACAATGAGATACCACCTCACACCAGTCAGATGGCTAAAATTAACAAGTCAGGAAATGACAGATGTTGGAGAATATGCGGAGAAAGGGGAATCCTCCTACACTGTTGGTGGGAATGCAAGCTGGTGCAAACACTCTGGAAAACAGCATGGAGTTTCCTCAGAAAGTTGAAAATAGAGCTACCCTACGACCCAGCAATTGCACTACTGGGTATTTACCCTAAAGATACAAATGTAGTGATCCGAAGGGGCACATGCTCCCTGCTGTTTATAGCAGCAGTTTATATAATGTCCACAATAGCCAAACTAAGGAAAGAACCTACATGTCCATCAACAGATGAATGGATAAAGAAGATATGGTGTACATATATACAATGTAATACTATGCAGCCATCAAAAAGAAGTGAAATCTTGCCATTTGCAACAACGTGGATGGAACTAGAGGGTATTAGGCTGAACAAAATAAGTCAATCAGAGAAAGACAGTTATCCTACGATCTCCCTGATATGAGGAATTTGAGAGGCAGAGTGGGGGGGTTGGGTGTAGGGAAGGAAAAAATGAAACAAGATGGGATCAGGAGGGAGACAAACCATAAGAGACACTTGATCTCACAAAACAAACTGAGGTTTGCTGAGGGGAGGCAGGTATGGAGAGGGTGGTTGGGTTATGGACATTGGGGAAGGTATGTGATATGGTGAGTGCTATGAAGTGTGTAAGCCTGACGATTCACAGACCTGTACTCCTGGGGCAAATAATATATTACATGTTAATACAAATAATTTAAAAGAAAAGATTTCACTCAAGGCCACATAGCCCACAACAGGCTTCTTTTTAATGGTTTGAGTTATAACTAGAGGGGACAGCAGTGCTTATCAAGACCCAGTCAACACTGTATATTTAAGTGGGGAGAAGAGAAAGTCCCTTAATATCTGAGAGCATTCATTGACAGAACTGGAGACCAACAATCAAACTACAAGAACCATCACAACAACAACCACAAAAACAAATCTATGAAAAGGTTCATTTTTAGAACTCAGTCTGCATTTAGAACAGATTGTTAATAAATGGATGTGCTTCAATGCAGAGAATTAGAAGAGTTTCATTTCAGGAAGAATACCTCTCCTTTATTCATTAGGGAAGACTTTCTAAGGGTGCCAACTCATGTGCTATTTGAAACATGAAGATCTTAGCTGATGCTCTGACAGTAGCCATTCTTCAAGAGGCAAGAGCACAAATTCAGCTTCTTGGGTTCACTAGCATGGGCAAGTCACCTAAACTCTCTGTGTTTCACTTTTTTCATCAGTACAATGAAGATGATCATAGTACCTACTACATCATGTTATTGCAGAGAAGAATAGGAGTTAATACCTATATAACACTAAGAACAGTGTCACACTCAGCAAGAACTTAGGAATTAACAGTTATTTGCCTTAGAAATGCTCCCCATGGAAAACAGATCTTGGGGCAAATCTCAGGTAATAACCCTTAATAGGGAGAGGGGACAGTTAAAATTCAAGGACAGAAAATGAGGGGAAAAGGAAGAGCAACAGGGAAGCAGGGAACACAAATACAATGTCCAAGGTCCTATGTTAACAAGATGACCACAGCTCCGCCAGAAAATATTGCCAGTTTTTCATCCCAATGCTCATTTGGGATGAAATGAGAACAGAACCACCACATTTAAAAATAAGTTATAGGAAGAAAAAGACTAGACATTTTCTCTCCTGTCTCCTTTTGCATCCCCTGTCTTTTAGTAGTGCTAGTTTTGTGCTGTGCAACAGGCCTACCTCCACCACTTTTGGACAAGTGTGTGTCGGATCAATTCAGATCCAGGTCCAGGAAAGTGGTGAAAGCCTTGGGGACAGGGCAGCAGAAGCAGTCCAATGGATCTAGGGCATTACATTAACTGGGTCCACTGCAGTTATTGTAGTTCTCTCAAAATTGTTATTTTCCAACATGCACCTCCATCCTTTTCTGCCAACCAAGTTGTGAGTTCCTATTCTAGCCACCTGGTCCTGAACAGAAGTTTCTCTCCTGTTTTCTTCTGTAATCACAGAAACACTAGATTAAAGCTTCCTTCACTGAATTGAATTTCAATTCCATGAAAGGACCACAATGAATCTATGAGAAGAAACAGATTTGTGGCCAAGAATCAGACATGTGGTTAAGATTAACAGGGGGGTTTCATTTTGAAACTAAAGATAGAACGTTTTCCACCCAGGCTTTCCAGACACTATGTCTCAGAACTGAGCTGGACCTGGAGAAGAGGCCTACCAAGAAGAATTCAGGCTATCTTTATATCTAGAATCTCAATACTGACCAGTAGAAGCTAAAGAAAAGAACCTGGAAGGCTTTCAACCAGAAGCAGAAAGGCTCATGCTAATGGACAAGTGCAACAGGTTCTCTGGGAGCAGACTGTGAGATGGGGTTTGGAGTGCAAGGTGTCTACTAGGGATCAATAACCAAAAGGAAGGGGAGGAAGCAAGATTGGACAGAGCACAAAGAACTGTCATAGACCCAACAAGCTCAGCCAACCCAACCCAAATGGGAACTCTGGATCAAATAGTGCCGGTCAGTTACCTTGTTTTGGGTCCGATGCTAGGCCTTTATATCCCACCTGGTTCAGGCACTACACATACATTGACTCAGAAAGATATGACCTCAGGCGAGGCCAACCCTTCAGCTGAGCTACACCCTGGGAACCTGAGGGCAAGAAAATGCCTGTCTTACATCTGGGCAACAAGTCTTCCCTAAAGGGAATCTGGATGACCCATGTCCCTGTGCTGACCACGATGGTTTATCTAGTTGCATGACTCTAATCCAAGAGGATTCTGAGCCTCTGGTCACCATTCTCAGGGCTGGGTTGCTGGACCTGTCACTTAACGGTCACAATTAGACAAGCCAGTACCAAAAATTGTCTCCTGCATTTTCTCTGGCCCCACTGTGTCCTACAGCTCCACCCAATCCTGATTTTTGGGATCAGTTATACAAACTTGGTGACTCTTCTTCTTGTCTATTAACCAATGAATACAAATGCCCAAATTGCCAAGGGCAAACTATACCAAATAATTCAGTGGAAATCTTGTTCAGTTTCTGGTCCAAGTCTATCCTTAGGGGAAACAGGACCTTTAACCCTATAGAGCCTAGAATTGTACAAGTTCCCCAGTGGGTATTAGGGGTGTCCCATGGGTTCAGTCCTGCTTGCACCCTCTGCTTCCTGGGCTTATGTGTTTATTTTGTTTTGTTTTTCTGTTGGGGACACAATGCCATGTAAAGATTTTTGATTCAGTGAGTATAATGCATCCCATAGGATGGCACCCCATCCTTCCATAATGTTGCCTCCAAATTAATGCTTCATCTATGCTTTTAGCAAATCATTCCAATGCTCTATCAGTTTAGCAGAATCTGGGTAGTGTGGAATGCAGTGTGTCTAATGGATCCCATGGTCATGAGACCACTCCATACAGTTTTTTGTTTTGTTTTTTGTTTGTTGGTTGGTTGGTTTCTATAAATTGGGTTTCCTGCTCTGGCACAATGAAATGTGGTTTTCAGAGTTAATGGATCAGACTCTTCATATGCTCTCTACTGACAGCACTTGCTGAGACCAGTGGACCAGAAAGGTAAACCCATGCCTAAAATATGTGGGTATTCCTATGAAAATGAAACCCAGGCTTTTTCAGGATAGAAAAATAGCTAATGAGCTAAATATTTCTATATCCCCAAATTGTTTATGCTGAAACACTAGCATCCAATAGGATGGTATTGGGAAGTGGGGTATTTGGGAGACCCTTAGAACACAAGACTGGAACACTCATCAATAGAAGTAGTGCAATTATAAAAGACACACCAGAGTTCCTTTCCCGTTTCACCCACGTGAGGACACAGCAAGAAGATCGGCATCAACGAACCAGGAAAGACACTCTCACCAGACACTACATCTGTTGGTCTTTTGATCTTGGACTTTGCAGCCTCCAGAACTTTGAAAAACAAATTTCTGTTGTTTATAAGCCAATCTATTGTATTTTTGTTGTAGTAGCCAGAAGAACTAAGATGGTGGCCAACTAACCCTCAAATGTTGAGTTGGTCTCTTTAAGGAATTGTGCCATTTGGAGTCTCAGCATCATTCTCTGTTGCTGGCAGTTTAAGCATCCAACAATGGCAGAAATCAGTGTTGGTAAGTGGGTATCCACGTTGTTGGGCCCATGCATGGGTCTCCATCCTTGCCACCATGACCCCTTCATCCATACACATGGCTAGTGTCAACTTGCCATTTTGTCTAGGAGGTTGTTATGTTCCTCTTCCCTGGGCATTCATCTCTGGTGAGCATTAACCTGTGAGACAAAGATCCTCACACATGGTTCTAACTTCCCATCCACATGCTCCTACCCTAGTCTTCCCAGTTTCCAATCTTCCTATTTTTGTCACTCCAGGTCAGCCAGGGCCCCCCCAGGGCCCTTCCCATGAAGTCACAGACCTGCCTGGGTTGGGTTGTTAACTCAGTAATTAGAGTTCAGCAGATCTCCCTCGGATTCCTGGGCTCAGTCCTCAGCTTTCCCAGCCCACCTGCTTGAGAATTTTTGTACGCGACTAAAGACGCCCTCTGGCTTTCACACCTGGCTTTCAATTGCCTGTTGCTCTCAGCTGTTTATTTTCATTCAGCAAAGTGTCAATAACCCTTAGCAATAGCCATCCAATCCTGTTATCCTTACAGCTAATATTTTCCCACATCTTTCAAACACCTGATATATTGTTCCCATTAGTACATTCTCTTCTGCCAGTATGCTACCAGGGACTGGTAACTACTGCACCCCCACTTTGTGCCTGCGGCTCTCTTTGGCCCACCTGCCTCCAGTGAAGGAGTCCTCTTGCCAGCCAGGAAGTGAGTGAGCCAGCTCCAAATCTTATCACAAACTACTTCTTAGCGCCATCCTGGATTAGTACCATCCGAGGCTCAATTCTCTCGAACAGACTCTGAAATGGAATTTGAGGTATGATATATCTGTCAGTAGTCAACATGTATAAAAATGAAGAAAAAACAATGTTGGAAAGAGGGAAGTCCAGCTGGGATGCAGACCCTTGAAAGCCTCAGCAAACCCACAGTGTGCTTTGGAGTCACAGTTGTCTCTCAGTTTTGCCCTTGACAGGCTGGGATGGCTGGGCCTCTGTACCTCCACTGGACTCTGTCACCAGATGGGGGCTGCTCTGGGAAGGGCATGACAGTGGTGAGGCAGGAGCCCTTTGCAGATTGAGACAGAGCCTAAAAGGGCTGAGAGCAAGGCTGACTGCCAGGGGCATATCCCTGAGCTGGCCTGCATGTTCGAGGGTCTGGGCAATGCCTTTCCACTTCCTCATGCCCACCACACTCAAGAAGTACCGTATTCCCATTCTGGTCTTAACTTTGACCATTTCAGAGCTAAAACATACCTTCAGTATTATCTCTGTTCCTCTCTGCCCCTCTCTGTCACTGATAAGAACTTAGGATGAGGGTGACGAGCTAAGGTCTATCTAGAATCCAGGGCTCTTGACGACTAGTCTCTGATTAGCAGTCCTTGCTTATTCAGGTCTTTATCAAATGCTCTTCTCACCCTCAGGGCTTGTATTTTTTGTATATGCTGTCTGTATACTTTATGAATATTTCACTTTGTAGAGAGCCTCCCCCAGGCTGCAAGCAAAATGCCATGTACCCTGTGGGTCTTCATTTAGATAATAATTAACTAAAAGGGAGAGAATGAGGACCTGCTGTGTACCCCCAGAATTCCTCATGTTCTCTGTCTGTCTCACGTGTGTGCGCACGAGCGCACGCACACACACACAGGCACACACATGCAAACCCCTGCTGGCATGTGATCAGCCTCACCACACCACAGAGCAAATGCTAGTTTTTAACTGACCTGCTGTTAGGTGCGTGCTTGGCATTGGGGATCCCCACAGGGTTGAATGGCTCAGTGCTGGGCCTCATGGAGCTTGCAGTCTCGAAAGGAAGGCAAAGGGAGGCGGCTGCAATGACCTGTGATCAGGGCTGTGATGGAAATGTGCCCGGAACTGCGGTAACACCTCTACCGGGGACCAGACAGGGCTTAAACAGAAGGACAGAGAAAATAGGGTGAAGGAACAGAAAGGTCTCTATGGGACAGGAGGACAAGGCAGCATGGCCTGAAGGAGCTGCAGCCACTGCCAGAGGTTGGAGGGTTCAGTGTGGGAGGAGGCCCAAGAGATGAGGCTCCCAAGGGGGTAGGGCAGGATACACCCCCAGGATGATAAGATCAGCTTGCAGTTTGTGGGGTCTTTTGAGGAACCTGACCATGTGGTACATTACGAAGGCGAGCCAGCCGAATTGCAGATTGGGTGGGATGGACAGGGAATCTCTCCAGACGGGACTGGGGGCTCCATCACAGTGCCCTGGGCAAGAACAGCAACAGGGGGAGCAGAGAAGGCAGGATAGCTAGAGAGACATGAGGAGGTAAAATTAATCAGACCTGAAGACAGAAACTGGGAGTGAGGGAGAGTGAGGTATAAAGGGAGAACAGGCTTGGCCCAAGCTTTGGGATCCTGTTTTGCCCACATCGAGTTGGAACTCCCACATGATTAAGAGGAAAAGCCCAGTAAACAACAGCATATATGGGTGTGAAGCTTGGGTGTAGTCCCTATGCTAGAAATACAAATCTGGGGGTTGGCAGGTATGTGAACATGACATTCAATTCACTTGCAGAAGGTACAGCCACACCTGTCCTTCTTCCTACTCCTGCTGGGCAAGGGGGTGGCAAGGAGCAGGTGGGCACACTGGGAATTAGGTACAAGGAGCTGCCTAGACTTTGAAACTGGAAGGGGAAGTCCAGATATTGCAGAAGAAAGTAAAGCCTACCATTCAGAACAGTTTGCAAATCAAATCCCTCCCTTGGCCCTTCAATAGAGAGGAAATAGAGAACAAAGAATGGCAAACAGAGGGTTTTTAAATAAATCATAATTAGTAACACACACATGGGCTCAGTGTAGGCGAGCAATTAGACAGCTAATTATATTGAAACTGCGTGTTCATGAAGCCAGAGAGCCTCACCCCAAAATGGGGAGCTTCCAGCTATTGTAGGGAAGCCTGGAGGGACGGAGGCTGCCAGCGGGACAGGTCCAGGCCCCCAGTAAACAGTTGGTGGAGGTAACGCGTCTGTGTGTTTAAGGATACTATGTCTGAATCCACATACTGAGAATTTTTGAGCACCTGCAATAGCAGCTGGGCTTCTGGCCTAACTGGAAGAGAAATGGATTCTCTTAACCAAGTACCACTCTTCAAAAATGCTGCCCTCCAGCTAAAGGCTTCGCTGGTTACCCCAGGGCCCTTGGGGCTGGGTTTGTGCATAGCAAGGGCTCCATCTAGTGGCCAATTCTGGAATCACGTTCAGTAGCTGCTGCCCTGTGGCTGGGAGGGTTCTGTCCCAGCAGTGCACACACGAGCCTTCCAGGTGGTGAGGTCGCCATGTAGAAGCCTGAAAGGGCAACCTGGTTAAGTATGTCCTGAGCTACTGTTAGGAAAAAAAATTCGTTAACAGTGCAATTGTAGAAATAGGCCAGACGTAGGGGAAACGTGTGGGGTTTTCTCCTTATTTCACTTTTTTCAATTTGTTTTGCACAATTCTCTTTGCCTTCGAAAGCCTCAGGCTCTATGTAGGATTTGCCATTTAGCTGTGTTTTTCCCCTCCTTTTTTATTCCCATTCTCTTACAAACATGAGGAACAAAGACTTCATCAGAAACAAAAGATTCTGCTAGTATCAACTTGAAGAAAAAAAAGTCAGTGATCAGGAAACCCTTGAAGGGGTGAGAGGTGGCGAGTGAGACCGAGTTCTTTCGAGAAGCCTCCCCTGCCTCAGCCTCTCACTTCGCCTCACCTTGATTTTCTGCCCCTCAACCCGTGCCTCCACACACAGGCTGCTCCTGGCCAGGGATGCCTGTGAAGGAAGAGACAGAGGCCGGGGAAAGGATGATGCAGTGTGCTGGGGAGGGTGGAGAGGAAACAGGGAGGCAAATGCTTTTACTGTCTGTGGAGAAAAAGGAAGTTGGGCTCCCATGCTAAAAGAGGACCACCTTCCAAAGAAATCGAGGGTAGAGCATGCTTCTGAGTAGAGAAACCAGCAATTAGGAATGCTGTGGGGTCTTGAGATGGGAATTGTGGCCAGGCCTGGGGGCCAGCAGCCACTCAGGAAAGCCGCAAGGCTTGAAGAGATCTCACCTTGGGAGAACGGATAGCAATTTCCAGCGCATTCTGTCTATAACACGCTAATACACAGAGCAAGTAGGTTGTCAGCTTTGCTGAAGGTGATTCAAGGATCAAGAAGGGGAAAAGAATTAGACCCTCCACTGTACCAGCCACCATGAAATCAGAGGTAAAAATGCAAAAAGGAGAGGAAGAATTGAGATGAATCCCTTTCCCTGGCATACACATTGGCTCCCTGTCATGTCTGCCCCTGACACAGACCACATCCCTCAAGAATAGAGCTACACTCAGAATTCAAATGCGCTATCTATTCTGCACATATATGCAGAAACAAGGTTGTTGCCAACACTTCTAATGGAAAAATGGTAGTCTGAATACAAAGGGAAAGCAGACTGTTTCACTCTATGAAATCGTCTATATGAAATCAGAAATAAAACTGCAAGAGAAGCAAGAAAAGCTTGAGCAGAAACTCTTCTCTGGGAATAAAAATGAGTTGAAGTGAGCAAAATCATAAATGCAAACCATCCACATCACCTTTGCCACAGGGGACGATGCCCCAGAATAGAATTTAATGCCAAATTAAATGTTCCATCCACCCTTTCCAGCAACAGAGCTGTAAAAGGGGAAAACAAATCAAGGTTGCTGCTGCTGTTGCTGAAGGATATTGGCTGATGGCACATAAATAAGCATACAGGAATCAGTTAATCCAGGTATGGAATGCCTTGAGCCCAGAAGGGTGAGAGAATGAGGGGCAACCATTACAAGGGGCGTACCTTGGAGGTGAGGGCATCAGTCACATTGATTTTCCTCTGGCACTTCAAATGGCATTTTCCCTTTTTTTGCAGAGGTTTTGGAACTTTCCAGACTTTACTGGTTGTACTGGGAGACTATTGATAATGACTGGACCATTGGGACAGGAGGAAATGGGGGAGGGGACATTTCCATAGCAGAGACTGGGTATCAGGTAAACAATGACGCCTCCTACTTGCTTTGGCAACAGTGTCGCCACAACAGTAAGGAAAATGTGAATCATGAAAAACACTCTGGGCTCTGGGTTCGAATTCAAAAGGTCTGGGTTCAAGTGTGGCACTGACCTTTACCGGTTCTACAGTCCAGGGCAAATCACTTCAGCGAGCACTCTGGATCTCAGCGTTTTTTGTTTGTGCAGGATTGTACTTGGACAAGGTGCTCTTGAAAATTCCTTTCTGGAGCATAATTTGATGTGGGAACCTTTGCAGAGGTGTAGAGGAAGGAGTAAGTGGGAATGGGATGCCAGTGAAGACCAACACTAGTCATGTCTACGGAGATATCAGTAATCGCTTTCACTTCCATGGGGCTTATTTCTAGTTTCACTGTTAGGAAATGTCCTCTTTGTCTTTAGAAAACACATGAACAAGCAAACATTTTACCTCTAGTCAAAAGTGCATACATTTGCCTCATTATGTAACTGCATCCTTAGAAATCTCATACAAAAGTGGATTGTTACCAACGAAATATCCTTTTCCCTGTAGGAAGATTGCTGTAATTGGGAATTGTGTTCCACATTAAGAATTTGGCATCAAATAAATCAGAGACATCGCTAACAATATGATGTAAGGGGAGAAATATAACAATAAATTTCTATAATCATTTAAAATAGTAAAATTGTGCTCCAACTCACATAAAATGGGCATAAGTGTATCGTACATGTTGATTATACAAGAGACCCCAATGTGCTATAAAGTATACATAGAACACATAAAACTCTAACACTAGCATACCATAAATTCAACCTAAAACCAGCATACCAACTATAATAAATTTAATTAAACATTAAATGAACAATAATTTGGTTTTCCTTCTTAGAATTTAGAAGGGCTTGTTGAGGCTGATTTGGCTAAATTGTATTTCTTAAAAACAACAGCAACAACAAAAGTAGCTTAACTCGATCTGTTTTTTTTTTAATTATTTTTATTAATATATAATGTATTATTTGCCCCAGGGGTACAGGTCTGTGAATTGTCAGGCTTACATACATGTGTGTTAAAAAGGAGATAGCCCAGGACAGCTGGATGGCTCAGTTGGTTAAGAGTCTGCCTTCAGCTCAGGTCATGATCCCAGGGTCCTGGGATCTAGTCCTGCAACAGGCTCCTTGCTCAGCAGGGAGCCTGCTTCTCCCTCTGCCTGCTTGGTCCCCCTGTTTCTACTCTTTCTCTTCCTCTCATTCTGACAAATAAATAAGTAAATTATTTTTTTAAAAAAGGAGACCGCCAAAAACAGAGTCAGTTATCCTAAACCCAACAAAGACCTAACACCTGACCTCAGGGCAGGTTCAGCATCTCCCAGAAATGTGGTGGGTAGCCAGCCAACCTGGAATTTCCTGGTTAGCACTAGGTCTACTGATAGACCAGATCCATTCCCCACAGAAGGGCAACCTTGCCCGAAACAATACATCCTCTGCTAATAATTTCCTTTTACCCCCTCCCCCTCTGCCTTGAAACCCTTTCCTTTTCTGCAGCTCCATTGAGCTCCTTCCTATTTGCTGGATGGGATGCTGCCCAATTCATGAATCACTGAATAAAGCAGATTTGATCTTTAAATTTACTCAGTTGAATTTTTGTTATCGAACACTTGTAACAAATGGGAATTTGGACGGTTTCATTAACTATGGAGCCATCTCAAAGACAGTAGATGCCAAAATGTGTTTGTTTTTTGAAGATAAGGATGATGGCATTTCCCCCCAAATAAACATCAGTTAAGTAAAAGCTTAACCAACATTGCTCCCCTTCACCCCTTCTTGTTCAGAAGTTGTACTCTATATTGGACCAAATAAAGGCCAGCCCATATGAGAACAGCAAGTGCTACTTAAATCCCTCCACATGACATCTTGTTGACAGCTATTAGAGACCTTCACACCTTATAAAAAAAAAAAAAAAGGAGAACAATTACAGGTCATGTGAATGGCCTTCAAAAAGAATGTTAAATCATTTCTCTTGGATATAAGGTAGTTATAGCAACTGTCCACAGTTTTTTGTGGACAACAAAATATCCTCTTACATTTTCATATACTTCACAGTTTAAAACTATTATGTAATTTGATGATTGTAGCTATCTAATTAGGAAAATATGTTGGGCACGATGATTTCCTACTTTATGATTGAAGAAATAAAAGTTTAGATAGCTTAAGGGACTGATTTGCAGTTACAAAGCCAGAGAAAGGCATTAAGAGCTGAGGCATTATTATAAAATTATGGAGAAGCATGTCCACAAGTATTTCATGAATATGAGTCTATGAATCCTAAAATAATAATAATGATAATAATAATAATAATGGAAAATGACTTAAGGGTACCACTCCATACAGGAGTCCCCTTCATAATATTCAGCTCATTTAAAATCACCCCATGGGCTACAACAGTCCACTTTCTACAGGGACACTCAACCAGGGTTAATTATCCCATAAGGCATAACACTCCGTTTTTTGACAAACTGTTTTAATTATTAGAAAAGTCCTCCTTCATTTATCTTAATTCTACTTTCTAGAATCTCAAAGAATATGTCTAATCATTCTTCCACACAATATTTCAAATATTTGAAGATAGTTGTCATGTTTCCCTCTCATAAGCCACAGCTTCTAGACTCTCTGTCCTCCTGGTGGCCATTCTTTGATTTATCTATGCCAGTCTTAAAACCGGGTTCCCAGAAGCAACCATAAAACTCCAAGACTACTCTGACCAGTGCATAGTGGCCTGAAATTTCTATCAATATAGCTCTCTGTGTTCTGGATTGAAATCTCCATTAAATATAGCTTAAGATAACAGAAATTTTTGACAGACACATCATGGTGTTGGCCCTTATTAAGCTTACATCCAACTAAAATCTCTCTGTTTTCTTTTCCCATATAATCTGCTATTGAGCCAATACTCTCCTATCATAATCACATTAGGTCATGACATTAGCAAATATGGGAGGCTTATCTTTATGTATCCAGTGTTTCTCAACAGGAGTTCCAATGAAATTTTGGACAGGATAATTCTCTGCTGTATGCGACTGTTCCCATATATCACAGGATACAATTAAGTATTAGTGACAACACTTGATTGTCCTTGTGACAATTAAAAATAACCCTGTATACCTCCAGAACACCCCTAGGAAAGAGACATCCCTGCAGTTGAGAATCCTTAACAAATTATCAATTGAAATGTTACCATATGAAGAACAGAATCCTCTGTTATGTCAGTATAGGCTTTCTTCAAGGTTGACATGTATTTTATGGTGAACCCTGTATAGATATGACTTTTATTCAGCTATACACATTGACTTAAATGTATAGTAGTAAACCCTCATTTCTCATTCTTATTAATAAAAATGAGGTGAGGGGCGCCTGGGTGGCTCAGTGGGTTAAGCCGCTGCCTTCGGCTCAGGTCATGATCTCAGAGTCCTGGGATCGAGCCCCGCATCGGGCTCTCTGCTCAGCAGGGAGCCTGCTTCCTCCTCTCTCTCTGTCTGCCTCTCTGCCTGCTTGTGATCTCTCTCTGTCAAATAAATAAATAAAATCTTAAAAAAAAAAATAAAAAATAAAAAATAAAATAAAAATGAGGTGAAAACATTTGAAAATTATACTTTCAGAATAATAACAGAGAAACTTAGCATAGGTAAAATATGACAATAGTTGATTATAGTTTGGGGAGCTGATTTTCAAAGCCCCCAGTGAGCCACGCCACCTGCTCCTTGTGACCTTCTAGTCTCCTCTCCTTGGAGAGGTTCAACTTCCTTGAACCAATAAAATGCAACGTAAATGATGCATCCAAGGCTAGGTCAGAAGAATTCTTGTAGCTTCTGCCTTGCTTTCTCAGAACTCTCTCAAAGACCCCTTAGCTGCCCTACAAGAATTCTGACTACCCCAAGCTCCTAGTGAGCCCAGACTTCCAGCTGAGCCCAATCTTTTAGCCATGGTTAACAAGGTACCTGTCAGGGGAGAGAATCTGTCTCTAACTTTCCAGACAATTTCATACTCTAGCTGAGTACCACTAAGTGACTTCATTCAATGCCTCATGGAACAGAATTGCCAAGAAGATTATTCCCATATTCCTGACCCATAAAATTGTGATGTATAATAAAATTTGACAAAAGATCTTGTATTCCTTCCTCCCTAAAATTCATCTTCTGCAGCAAAATATGCATTCATTTCTTCACTTATCCACCACACATTTGCTGAACTCCTATTATATTTCAACATCTTGAGAGACATTGGGAATAAAATGGGTGACAAAAAATCCACCATCTCTGAACTTAGGAATATCACAGGTGAATATAGGAGATTCATAAACCAATAATTATGATAGATTTTAAAGTTGTATGATAAGGGTGAGTGTGGGGTGCTGTGAAAGCAAAGAGAAAAACAGAGAGGGAGTAAGGCCTTTTGAGGCCCTTTGGCAGTAGGAAGTCATAAAAGGCAAGACAGTCATCCAGGCAAAATAAAGAGAGTTAAGATGATTTTTTAGGCAACGTGAATTGCATATAATGGCAAAGAGTTTTGAAAGACACAATGTACTGGCAATTTAGTGTGACTAATGACCACAGTGAGAGGAAGTAGTTAATAGGGATGATAGAGACTGACACAGTCCAGTAAGAAAAGAAGCTAGAGAAATAAACAAAAGCAAGATCTTTGGAAGTTGCTAAATGCCATATGCGGTAGCCAGCCTCCAAGGTGGCCCCACAATGAACCTACACTCTGGTATCTGGACATGAGTTTAGTCTCTTCCTGAATTCTACCAAGGTTGGTAGATAGTATCCCTTGAAAGGGAGTAGATAACACTTGAAAATTAGGGTACAAAAGACTGAGGTTTCCAGCTTGAGCTCCTCCTGCCCCCACGTCTCCTATTCCCCCTTCACCCCTCTCTCTTTCTCAGGTACTCACTTTGGGAAAAACAAAAGCATCTTTTCCAATGGAGAGATTCATGTGGTAAGAAACTAAAGATTCTTGTCAATAGTCATGTGAGTAAGCTTGGAAGTAGATCCTCCAGCCCCACTCAAGTCTGCAGAGACTGAAGCCAAAGCTAGCAGATTAACTGCAACCTCATGAGAGACATTGAGCTAGAACCACCCATTTAAGCTAGTCCAAGCTTTCTGATACACAGAAACTATATGACATATTAAAGTTTTGTTGCTTTGAACCACTAAGTCTTGGCATTTTATGTTATACAGCAATAAATAACTAATACACCAGGTTGAGGGGTCTGAACTTTACCCTTAAATTGATAGAGAGCTTTTATAGGACTTGAAAAACATAGACAGCTATTTGGAAAGGTCATTGAGTTAGCAGTTTGGAAGGTAAAATTAAAGAGAAAGGGGGCTTCCTGGGAAGAGACAGCCATAATAATCCACTCCTGAGCAGATCAAGAACTGTACCAAAAATTTGAAAAGGAAGGAAGAAAAAGATGTGGATTTAAGCAATATGAACGAGCCCAGATTTTTGGTTTAGACAGTTGGGCAAGCAGAAATAGAGTTACTAAGTCAGAGAATACAGTTAGGGGATAGGATTTGGAATTTGCAGCAAAGATAGTGCACCTAGATTTGAACATGTTAACACTAAGAGGCCCATGAGACATCTAAATGAAGAAAAGATACATTGGATATATGGATGTGGGACTCAGAGCTAGTCTGGGCTATAACAGTCATCAGCATTGACATTGGTAACTGAAGTCATGGATTAGGATAAGCATAGCCCAATATGGTGTGTGGAGTGGGAAGAGCAGGAAGTCAGCAGAAACAAATCCTGTTTACCAGTTAGACCCTATTCCCCCTCCCCTCTCCCCTCTCCCTTCCTACTACTCCTCTCCCTCCCTCCTACTCCTCTCCCTCCCCCTCCTTCTTCCCCTCCTTCCCCTTACCTTTCCCCTTCCCCTTCTCCTCCTCCTTCTCCTTCTTCTTCTTCTTCTTCTTCTTCTTCTTCTTCTTCTTCTTCTTCTTTTTACTCAAAGAGCAGGTAGAAGAGCAGAGGGAGAGGGAGAGAGAGAATCTTCAGCAGGCTCACCCTGAAGCTGGAACCTGACGCAGGTCTTGATCTCACAATCCTGAGATCATGACCTAAGCCAAAATCAGGAGTTGGACACATAAACAATTGAGTCACCCAAGCACCCCAAGACCCTACTCCTTCTAAACCCTGAACAGACATATGGGGGATTTAGGGCCTTCTCTGTAGCCAGGGATTATAACATATAAGATAAAATTTAAAAAAAAATCACCCTTTACCCCAAATATGCTGGAAGAAAGGAAATCATTAAGTATTCTACAATCATTTTCATTTGCTTATTACTTTGCTTAAATCAAAGATGATTTCTATAAGTTTAGATGCTCCTGCAGAAATCCAAGCCTGCTATTAAAAATATTAATTTCTCTACCACGTCTCTAAGGAAGTAGAGAGCAATGCTCTTCTACAACAACTTCATCATAGGCAACTTCCCCTGGAGAGGAAACGTGCCTTAAAAGTAACAAATCAGATATAAGAGAATACTGTAAAATATCTTTATTAGTCAGGGTTCCCCAGAAAAAAATGAATCAATAGTGTGTGTGTGAAATCATATGGTATTTGTCCTTTTCTGTTTGCCTTATTTCATTTAGCATGGAAATTGCCAAAGGGGAGGGATATGAGGGGTTTGGTTGAAATGGCTGAAGGGGATTGAGAGGTACAAACCTCCAGGACAAATTAATTAAGTCACAATGATAAAAATTACAGCATAGGGAATAGTCAATAATATTACAATTCACTTAACACAGTGAGCATTTCAAAATGTGTATAATTGTTCCACTACATTGTACACCTGAAACTAACTTAATATTTTATGTCAACTACACTTCAATTAAAAATTTAAAAATTGTGTGTGTGTGTGTGTGTGTGTGTGTGTGTGAAAATATTTATTTTGGGGAACTGTCTCACATGATTATGGAGGCTGGCAAGTTCAAAACCTACAGGGAAGGTGAGCATGCTGGAGACCCAGGAGAGATTCAGGGTTGTAGTTCCAGCCAGAAAGTCATCTGCTGGCAGATTCCTCCTTGCTTGTGGGAGGTCAGACTTTGTTCTGTCCAGGCCTCCAAATGATTGGATGAACCTCACCCACATTATGGAAGGCAGTCTACTTTACTCAAAGTCTACCAATTTAAGCATTAATCTCATTAAAAAAAAAAAAACTCACAGAAACATCCAAAATAATGTTTGACCATACACCTGGGCACCATGCTGTAGCTTCACTGACATGTAAAATTAGCTATGACAATATCTGTGGTCGGGGGAAGGCGGGGGACAAGCTGAGGTTGACTCTGTTTCTTACCATTGCATTTTTCTTTGCAGCCAACACAGAACTGTGTACAGTGCCCTGCATATAGTAGGCACTCAGCTAATGGTTCATGCTGACTTTCATAGTCCCTGACAAATCCATTCATAGTTCCTGACATATGCAAATACAGCTAATTTGGTAAAGATGACAACAATGTCACAGAGGGGACTTTTTCTCCAATGTGTTAGCCAAGAAGGTAAATAAAAGGCCCAGCCTAACAACCATGTGCTTTTCTGACTGTATTCCATTCCGGATGGTCCTCACAGCAGCACATGATCTGTTGAGACAGAGACCATCACGGGTGTTCCTTCTCCCATCCTTTAGGGGGAGCCATCCATGGGGGGTACTGACCAAGTGTACCACGGCTGCCAAAAGTGAAAATAAAACGTCCCAGAAAGAGAAGAATTTGTCTGCATCTAGAAAGATACGCATCATTTTTTGTGTGTTTGTGTTGCTTTCCCTTCAGGAGAGAGTGAGGGGAAACTAAATGAGATTTTCCCAGTTAGGAACAATGTGAAATGCAGAATGAGGCAGGCTGCGGGAGGCTGCTTAGAGCATGCTGAGCTAGTGAAGAAAACAAAACAAAACAAAAAAACCCAAGTCAGGGCAGATCTGGGGCAGGACAAGGGGTACGGCAGAGCCTGGGGTCTGAAAGACACCTTCCTCCACCTTCATTGACTTTGGTCCCTGTGGAGGGGTAGTTAATGTATCTAGGTCTTTGCAGCCTACCTAATCTCTAAAAAAGGTTTATTAATATTTTCCTAGCTTATTAAGTTTCTTCCCAAGAAAGGACTACTTAATCTGAGTTCCACAGACCCCTCAGGAATACAAGGATAGAATTAGGGGCTCCCATGAACTTGCATAGCAAATATGTATACACCACAACTCTCTAGCTGAGTTGAACATTTCCCAATAATTTGAATATATGCAACAAAGCCCCAAAATATTGTTGCAGATATCTAAAAATATCCTTCATGTTTATCCCTGCTTCATCCTACTGCAACTTGATGGTCCAAACCCATACCAGGATTCTGCAGGTCCCAAAGTTTAAGGTAACTGAATTTTCCTATATTCTCCAAACTAGATGTGCCAATAATGAAGAAAATGCATTTTGATCTCTTTGTGTGCCCTTGGATCCATCTTCAACTGGTGGAACCCAGAGAACAGGAGGAATGAGTAAATTCATCCTCCCAAAAAACTCTCCTAGGGCAGGTGGGACTTCTCATTCATTTGGACACTAAATTATAGAACCCCATTATTATACTGAGCCCCTGTCTGCATAACTGCAAGAAATCCAGCCCCTTCTGCAAGTGGGAGTACTTAAACCTGTCGCAAATCTGTCTTCATAGCTGGTCATCAGCTTTCTCTTCAATTCACTACTCCAGGTTTTTCTGTCAATTCCTTCAGATTTCTTAGAGCTGCTTCCCAGCACTACCACCCACAACCCTCCTTCACGTCTTCTTTCCAAAGTGAACATGTAAATACTTCCATTGTGGCTTTAAGCACAGCTCACCCAGAATGGTGACAGTTCAAAAGTGTGACTGAAATTCAGGGAAGAAATAAACTATGACAATTATAAAGGAAAATTAAAATGAAATTAATTATGATATACACCTCTCTCAGAATCCACTGACTAGTCTCTCCATAGGGCTTATGTACAGTCATGTCTTTTCTCAACCTTTTGCCACATGACTGGGGTCACTGACCTCCCAGGTTGGGAATCCCTTCAATGTGGCTCTCTGCCTTCCTTCCTCCAAGTTTTCGTCCCCCTGCTCAACTTTCTGGTTCCAAATAAAGGAATCAAAAACTAATTAACTTCATGATATTCTCTCCAAACCTACAGGTGAAGATAGCCTTATTTAATTATTAAACAGAATATCTAAGTCTGAAGTATCTGAAATTAGATGACTTCCCCCAGCTCAAGGCTTTCTAAGAACTTCAGGTGACATCTGCCTCAAAGCTGTGTGAATATAATGCTGGAAAATGTGACCCCTACCCGTACAAAGGAAGCTTGGCAGGACACACCAAGGTCCCACCGTGGAATTAGAAATTGCCTATGATTACCAAAATAGAAAGTTTCAACAACTTTAAGATCCATTTCCTACTTGGAGAAATACGGAGGACCCACATCAGGCTCCCTGCTCAACAGGGCGTCTGCTTCTCCCTCTGACCCTCTCCCCACCCTCATAGGCTCGCTCTCTCTCGCTCTCTCTCTCTCTCATTCTGTCTCTCTCAAATAAATAAGTAAAATCTTTAAACAACAACAACAAAAAAGAAATATGGCAGAACGATTGGTAGCACTCAAGTAGCATTTTTTGGCAAAGAGGAGGAGGTGTTTCTCTCACAGAACATAGAAGAAGGAGTACCTAATTAATTCTATCGTTCTTAGGAGAGATGAGAGAAGGCTCCGTGGAGGAGGTGTCATTTGCGTTAAGATGAAGGATGAGTGTATGTCATCTGTGGCTACCGCAGAGCTGCTTAGCAAACTCATCATGTGGGTGATAAAGAATAGTGAGAACAGGGATCCAAGAAAGCTCCACGAGGCCCATCTCACCTCCATTAGTTTTATTGAACCTTGAAATGGCTTTTGAAGTTAACAATCACCCCAGAGGATACAAAGTTAGACACTTAAAAAAAAAAAAAAGGCATTAAAGTTTTGTAAGTTCCCCAGTTAATCCATCAAACACAGTTCAGTCTTAGGTAGCTGAGTGTAAACTCTATCAGGGGCATCTGAGGTTCCCTAGGAAACATCTGTAGCCAGACAAACAGATAACTTTCAATAGAGATAAAGAGAGCCTAAGAAAATCTATGGGATCGCCTTTCAGGTGAAGGTGGGTTCATTGAAAGCCCGTAACTTTTTATAAAATCCTCCTGGTGTTGAGCAGGAAAGCAGCAGAGGACAAGTAAGGATAGGGGGTGAGAAATGTGTGTAAGCAGAGACCTGTTAGCTTTGCCCTCGAATTTGGCTTTGCTCCTGTTGCCTGGCATATGAGTCTAGGAAAATACTGTATCCTTTCAAAGTGCAATTAAAAAGGATAAAAAAAAAAAGCTGAGGTGTCACCTATCCAACTACTTCCTGAAGAATATAGAATAGCATTTAGGCTGCCTAACAAACCTCTGGAAAAGAACAACATCTTAGAAAGTTCTTGTTTGAGCTCTTTATAATTTAGGGGGAAACTTTTCTTTAATTAGGTGATGGCTAATGAACTATTAAAGCAACCCCCTTGCTAATTGAAAGAATAAATTGAACTTGCTGGACCTTTCAGCGGCTCTCAAACACTCTGCTTCTGAGGTTTTTCAGCAGAAAACGTTTCCATTTCAACATAAGTCAATGAGTTAAGGAAAGTTGGCCCCAAGAACTGGTTTGGGTGGTTGGATCACACCACCAGAAATAGTAGACAGATGTGCCTGTGGAAGTGACCCACAGCATGTTTTGGGATGGTTTATTTCAGGTTGACACCTATTTGTTCCCTGCTATATTTCCCAAGCACCTAGAATAGTTCTGATACTAGTAGATGGGTGGAAGGAAGGAAGGAAGGAAGGAAAGAAAGAAAGAGAGAGAGAGAGAGAGAGAGAGAGAAAGAAAGAAAGAAAGAAAGAAAAGAAAGAGCAAAAGAGAGAAAAGAAAAGAGAGGAGAAAAGAGAAGAAAAAGGAAAAAGAAAGGGAAGGGAAGGGAAGGGAAGGGGGGAGAAGGGAAGGGATAGGAAGGGAGGGGAGGGGCTGGGGGGGGAAGGAGGGAGTATATTTGTTGAAAGAATGAATGAATTACTGCTTACCCAGCACCAAGTGGCCCATTTAGTTTGTTTAGGACCTCAGTTTTCCTAATCCAGGGTGGGCGTCCATCAGAGTCAATAGCCAGTGTTAAGTGAAGTGATCAATATTAACTTGGCCAAAGAAGTGAAGAGACTTATCCTATGGCACAAATACACAGACCACGGCCAGATCATCATCTTTCCCCTCTGAAGATCCTATTGAGAAAACAGCTAAAAGATCTGTCCTTCATTCTGCCCATTTTCAACCAAGAAAACACTCTTGGTGTAATCGCTACTGCTTTGCCAGGGCTCAGCAGCTCTGCTAGAAGTCATCAAGAAAGCTGTTTGTTTCCTTCTGTAATTCTGGACTCGGTGCATTTGTCTCAGGCTCTTGGTGATCTGGGACAGCACATTATGTGATGCTGTCCAGGGCCATGCCACTTAGGAAGTTTTGCTTATGTCAACATTATGCACTGTACACATTTTTTTTTTCTTTTGCTGGGGGCAGCTGAAAGTAAGTGACACTAATTTCTATTCTGCAGTTATCCAAATATTGCACTCACAACACAATCCATAAACATAATGACTACTCATCAATAAAGCAGGGGAATGTCTGAGAAACCATAATTGTCACCCCCCCAAAATTTAAAAAATAAAAGAAACAACAAAAACGCTGGCAAATGGTAGGTCCCTTATCTTAATTACAGGCTTATTTGCATTTAAATGAAGGTTATTCTATAATTACTACTGAATGTTTTGTGTTGGAGTTGAAATACCACTCTGCAGGCTGTCAGCCCATTTCCTTTTCATTTTCCCTTGTCATTCTTCTTCTCTATAATTGTCTGACACAGGCAGGCAGAGAGGTGCTGGCTCTTAATTCCCTTTCCAAAAACATCACCACCTCAGGGCACCTTGTGGATTCTGGGGCATCTTGCTACGGTCCTTCCACAGGATGGTGCCAAGAGAATTAAAGATACCTCCTTCTTCCTACAAAACACATCTCCGGATTCGGATCCGCCAGTTTGAGAGCAGAATTAACTTGGCCTGACTAGGCATTGGCTGCGATGCTGAGAATCCCCTCTCCCTCCCCTACGTGCATACCACACCCTGCACAAACATTACCATTCATCAACAAATACAGTCTATTCTTGTTGCTTGCGGCAGTACCGTTCTATAAAGTCACTGTGAACACCGAATTAGAGAACTCTGAACCATTGCTCCTAGGGGTGATGTTCAGGGCTAGATTCCTGCAAGCCTTTGCTCACCAGATTTTTGTTAAGCCATCCATGCAAAACCTCATTTTATACCTAGAGATACCTTGTTTAGTATATATTGCTGGTTCATTAATATTGAACTCACAGCCAGTAACGTTGTAACTCATACGTGAACAAAGTCTGTCTGACACATACATTTATGTGTCAATAAGCACACCACAACCTTCCATCACTATGCTTGAGGGCCATTTTACACAGCAAAACACAAATCAAGAGCACAAAAATGTTAAAAAACAAAAACATTAAGCAGACCACAAAAAGGACACCTGTTTGAGAGCAGAAACAAGAAGGCAGAGCATCACCTTATTAAACCTCAACTGGGCACATGCATATGACATGACCCACATTTTTCAGTTTTGCCCATGTCTGTGAATAACTGTAAAAGCATCATGGCTATTAATACAGGCAGTTACAAATAAGCTTTAGCGAGCAGGTGATTTCACAAATATGGGATCCACGCGTAATGAAAATAGGTTATACTTTCTGAGCATCTCCTTTATGTTCTCCAGGGACTAAGAGGGCTTGTAGTCCTCAGATAGGAGGGGGTAGGAGGATGCACAGAAAGAAACTGATCAAATAAATAAATAAATAAACAAACAAACTGAGGGGCCTGAGTGGCTCAATCGGTGAAGCATCTGCTTTCAGCTCAGGTCATGATCCCAGGGTCCTAGGATCGAACCTGCTTCTCCCTCCCCCTCTGCTTGCCATTTCCTCTGTTTGTGCTCTCTCTCTTGCTCTCTCTCTTCCTATGTCAAATGAATAAATAAAATCTTTAAAAACATAAAAATAAACCAAAAAGCAACAAAAGTTTCAAATCATGGTAGTGCTGTGAATAAAACAAGCCACAAAAGATTTCAGATGGAAATAATGAGGGCAACAGTAAAGGTCTTCTTTTATTTTTTTTTATATTTTATTTATTTATTTGAGAGAGAGTGTGTGTGCATATAAGCAGGGAGAGGGGTAGAGAGAAAGGGAGAAAGAAATTCCCAAATAGACCCTCCGCTGAGCTTGGGGAGTCTAAGTGGGGCTTGCTCTCATAACCCCGAGATCATGACCTAACCCCGAGATCATGACCTGAGCCCAAAAGCAAGAGTCAGATGCTCAACTGACTGAGCCACTGACGTGCCCCATGAAAGGGCTTATTTTAGATATCAGAAAGCATTTATGGTAAGACTGAAGAGGTGGGGTAGAGAGGAAAACAGAGGGAAGAACACCAAGCAGGAAGAACAAAGAGCACAAAGATCCTGACCTGGGGAAATGTATGTTCCCCAAATTTGACTAGTATGACTGGAGACCACTGCAGATGAAAAGGAAGAGACACTATGAAATGGGGTTAGAGGAAGGGCAGGAGCTTGGTCTGACAATGCCTACTGGACTCAATGGCACAAGTGCTTATTGGTGCTTATCTCACTGGAGGGAAGAAGTCTACTAGTGCCTAAAAAGGTACCACACAAGGCAGGCACTCATAAGCATTGGCTGACTCACTCACCAGGGGGCCTCAAAATGTGATCGGTATGTCAGTTCAAGACTGAGTTTTACTACACGTAATAGAAAAAAATATATAATGGCTTAAACAAAATCAGGGTTTATTGTTCTTACTTAGTGAGAAATCCAGATATAGTTAGTTGCTGGCATTGGTTTAGTGGTTCAGGGATGTTCAAGCTGAGCTCTGTGGAATTTACTTGATCTTTGCCTCATGGTTGCAAGATGGCTGCTCCAGCTCTAGCCATCATATTCTAGCTCCAGGATAAGGGAAGTGCAAAAGGTGTACATGTCAGAAAAGTCTAGTGCCCTTGATCTTTCCTGGAAGCCCAGCTGATGACTTTCCACTGATATCTTGTTGGCCATACTATGCCATGTATCCACCTCCAGGTACAAAAGAGGCTAGGAAATGTATTCTTGACATCTGAATACATTGCTTCCCCTAACACAATTGTGTGTAAAGAACAGAAGAGAATATTTTTCAGCATCTAGTAGTCTCCATTCATTGGGGACTAGGAGCACATGTTCCAGTCCATGCCTTGGAAGTAGGAGAGCTCTCAGAGATAAAAGGGTCTCTCAGCCCATATTTATATAGTGGATATGAGACTTGAAAGTTGATGGAGGAAGATCCACGAAGTCAAAATATCTTCTTTCCCTTAGACCAGGTAGCCCTTTCTACTGGGGATGAGGGCCTCTCATAAACCAGTAACGAATGCAAGAAATTAGCAAACTTAGCCATATTCAGTCCTAACATTATATTTTGAATTTGTTTACTTGTGACTTTCAGCAGTCAGTTCACAAGTTCTTTGACCTTGGAAGAATGTATCATGGGGCACATATGTTTTGAAGTAGAAAGAAGGGGCAGGGGGAACGGAAGGAAGACAATCAAAAACAAGGGCCACTGCTAAAGAGGTCCTGGACAGACGAAAACTAAGAGGACCAAGCCAATCTGTAGAATTGGGAAAGGTTCTTCTGAGGAAGTAATGCTCAAGCTATGACCTAAGGACCAATTGAAATCAATTAAGTAT
Source organism: Lontra canadensis (assembly GCF_010015895.1). Lineage (NCBI taxonomy): Eukaryota > Metazoa > Chordata > Mammalia > Carnivora > Mustelidae > Lontra > Lontra canadensis. The sequence continues at coordinate 14,782,678 of NW_022631030.1, read as the reverse complement.
CAGGGTGGGGGAGAACCAGAGGATTCCTGTCCCAACATCCTTTGCAAATGTTAACAAATGGAAATTAAATCAGGGCAAATGCCATGCTTAAGTGATAAGGGGAGCAAAGAGACCATCTTCATGGTCTTTGCTAATTTATCAGAAATTCAAACCTATTGGAAAGCTTCTTGATTTTTTGGCTTTTTAAGGCATTTGTTGGGCAGACACCAGAGCTGGTGCTTTAGATTTCCTTAGCTCTTTTACATTCTGCACTTTGTGTCCTTTGAGCTGAATATTTACCACCTAAGCCTAAAGGGCAGGTAGAAAAGCAACCTACTGTGTGGCTTGGCTCAAACCTGCATGGAGCAGGTGGCTCTTCCCCTTTGAGGGACAGAGAAATCTAATACCTTTTGCTAGCCCCTGCCAGTTCTGCTCCTCCCATGCTCCTACCTGCTGGGACTCGTGCCTGTGTACAGGCAGGTAGGCACCTGGCACAGCAGATGTACCCAATGACCACAGTACAGATGTCCCCAGGCATCTCTATGTGTGTGCATCCTCTACCCAGATGCCAGGGAGGGCTTTCCAACCACAGATCCCATCATGCCTTTTCCCCTACTCAGGAACCTCCAGGGGCTCCTCTATAGGATAAAATCCAATCTCTTTAGCATAACTTAAAGACCCTCTCCATCTATCCTCATCCTAATTTTCCAGATTCACCTCCCACATTCATCTCCTGCTCTCAAGCCACACTGAGCTGTTTGCCACTTTCTAAACACGTCATGCTCTAGTCTCGCCTCTATATTCTCTTCCTGGCATGCCACCCTCACCCCACTCCTTAGTTGGCACTTTAAGACCCAGACCTTATGTCACTTCCTCTGTGAAGCCTCCCACAATGCTCAGCAAGTTGTTCTCTTTTTGCAATTATTCTTGCAAATATTTATTCATATATCTGTTCTCTCCCGCTGTACTGTAGGCTTCCTAAAAACAGGGGACAATTATAACCATTTGTGCACCCTCCACATCTTGCATAGAGCCTGGCACATCCTAGGGCTTCAAAATCACTTGTTTCGTAATTAACCATGGTCCAGTGAATGTGCATGACTTTGCAGTATGCGGTAGCATCCATCTTCCTGAGAGCAGCCAGATCTCACGGTTCGTCTCTGGTCCCCCAACCTGCCCCAAACTAGTGGAGAGGTGGCTGGGTGGCACCCCTAAAATTACCTGCTCCACTGCATTGGCACGCTCTGCTTTGGCACACTCCTCCCTCTAAAAGACTCCCAGAACCTGTGTTCTCCTGGTTTTTTGAAGTCCCCATGGAATAAGGGGCAGGGGAAAGGCTAGGTAGAGGAGGGGGGCTTCACAGGGACCCTAAGTGAATCTGGGGCTCTCTGACCCCGACCACACTCCCTTCTCTGACTTCCCCCATTCAGGGCATTTGTGGTATGGAAGGCTATGCTTGGCTGCAGAGAATACTCTTCTCCCTGAGCCTCTCCTACCCTCCCCCAGCCCACAGCCACAGCCCACTGAAGTCCCACCCCACTGTAGAGGGAAGAAAGGACTGTTTTCATCTGCTTCCTCGGGAACTGGGGGCCGCTGTGCCATTGTTCCTCTTCCTCACCATGCTTCCCCTTCTTCTTTTCCTCCATGCACACAGCCTCTTCCTCTCCTCCTTCTTTGAAAGGAGCTTCTGCACATTTCCCCCTGCCCCTGACAGGTGTGGGGAATGACCCTGGCCCTCCGCTGGGGACCATTTGCTGGGATGCTCGAGCTTTATAGAGCATCATTTGTATTCCATCCTTCCCTCTCTCGCTCTTGCCCAGTGTGTTTTGATGAGCTTCTCTCTGCACTCATATTGTCTCCGTCGTTAACCACTCATTTGCAAGTCTGTAATTTACGTTTGATCATTCATTTTATGAGGCGCACAGGGTAAAAAGCCGATTCTGTTCTTTCCTTCTTTTTCTCCCTCCTTCCTTGGGCTTGTTTGCAGCTAGAGATTCTCTCCAAGTCCCCCTGTTGCCTTATCATCTCATGGAGAGGCCTGTGCCGCCTCGACATTCCTGGGAGAGATTTTCCTTCTGCTTCACCTTCTGATGTGGTTCATTAGCTGTCTTCCACCTCCCCCTTAGGGATTAGCTTCTCTGGGAAATGGAGTCCTTGGTTGAAGCAATTATTTGTGGGTCTATTGATATGATAACCCCTATTGACAGCAGGGGGATCACTGGCAGAACTGATAGGACCCCCAGGAGGAGGAGTTACAAGCTGAGGCCCAGCAATGCCTTCCCAAGCTGACATTTCACAGCCAGTTTTTGTTCAGCAGGAAACCGCTTCAGCCCTGGATGAGAAGGCAGCCTCCTGCCAAACAGGCGCCCTGAGTATCTGGCTGCCTTTTCCTCCTTCCCGTGGTCATCGGGATTTCCAGTGAATAAAACCTGCTGCCTCTCTCTTACCAGAGTGCAGAAGAGCTGGTGGCAGGAGAGGCATAGACTCATTAAGCCAATCTTAAAAGAGCTTCCCAGCTCTTTTTTGTTTTCTTCCTCTTCTTCTCTTCGGAAACAAACACTTTTTCCAAAGCGGAAAGCAGCACTCACATTACTCCTCCTTGCAGAGACATTCCCGGAGGACTGGCATGGTCACAGAGGATCTGTGGGGCCTGCAGTCACTGGCTGGCATCGCCTCCCCAGACATTCCTTGGGTCCCCAGACTCCTCTCCCTTCCTCCGCCCCACTGTGGCTCTTCGAGCCTCAGAAGTAGGGTAATTCTTGCCATCATTTCCTGGATTTCACTGTATTGGCCAAACTGGGAACTTTTGAAAATGAAAGGAGGCATGAGTAACAAGTACAAAGGACAAAAAGGGATAAAAACTGAATTGTCCCCTGTTTACCAGTCTCCCAAGTTCCACTCCCAGGGCTGAGTTTCAGCATGAAGAGAACAAGGGAAGATTCCCTCCTTCTCCCAAAGTTGCTCTAGGGACAAAATGGGTGTGCGGGGTTTTGACTTGAAATTCAAAACAGGCTTCCACCTAAGAACAATGGCATAAATGGAGGTTAGACTGGATAGTTCATTCTAAGCTATGATGTCAATGGTCTGCATTTATAAAAGGATTTTCAGTAGGACGCCACCCTCTGCTGTGACTGAACAGTTTTGCTGTCAGTTTTTAGATCCATAAGTTTGCCTCAATGGTCCCACATAACCCACCACAGACCAGTGCAGGAGCCATGTATCCTTGCGTCAATGAGCTGAATGTAAAATCTATGGCCACAAAACACAATCTAGGTAAAAGGCTTTCTTTTATCTTTAGGACACAGTGGGTATAATAAACTTCTGAGATGCGGTTCTGAACTACAACGACCTCGGGGTCAGGGTTCTAATCAGAAAATAGCATTTTACAGACACCTTTTTAATTGCGAAGCCAGCACCAAGACATCCCACCCAAGATAAGATGCATTTTGAGGGCCCTGAGCAGAGCTGGAACACGCCTCAGAAAATGTCATCAAAATTTAAACCAGAGTGAGGAACTTATTCTCAATCCTCCTGTACTGAGGGGTCAGACAATCTTCAGAAGAAATATCCTTTGGAGGAAATTAGTAAATCTAACATGTGTTCATTGTTAATCAGTATCCCTGGATCAAAAAAAAAAAAAATCTTAAAAAGGTGAATTTACTGCGAAGGAGCTTTTCACACGGACCTAGGACATTTTGAGTCTAATCTCCACAAAACACAACTTTGAGGAATTGCTAGCCTGTCCTAAAACCTACAATAACCATGTCAAAATAACAACCCCAGGCTTATTCTTTAACTGGCCTGTGTGACCTGGCCTTCTTCCTCTGTACAGTCTTGCTTCCTCATCGGACCCAGGAGAAGTCCCCCCACAGGCTCTGGCCAGTCCACCCCAAATACAGCGCTTAGGTGTGGTACTCTCCAGCCCATGACTGAAAGGACCCAAAGCAAGTTCTGTTCCCTGGCCCCCTCACGACCCAACCACATGTTACTCTTACCTCAGTAATCCTGTGGTGGTAACATTCACCCACGCCTGCTCTTTGTCATGTCAATATCCGTCCACTAAGCAACTCCAGCTATACAAATAACTCCTTTCATAGGGTCAAATATTGGCAGTTCTATATAAATATAACTAATTCATTTCTTTCTCTTTCTCCCCACTCTCCACCCCACATCACTAGTGCTAGGCATGGCATAGGGGCTCATTAAACACTAGTTAATAGGTTAATTGATTCGCCATTTGAAAAACACCCCCCTTCTAGTGTACCCACGTGGATCACTAACTACTTAGTATGGACAGAATACTGCTTCGTGAAAACTTATGCAAAATGACAATACCTGTGTATCCTAATTGGTAATGATTATTCAAAGCTGGGCCCTTGCTGAGAAGCAGGATCACAGAGCGCCAGATGAAAGGTTTAAGACTCTGGCTAAAGGTAAAGAAGAGTCAAAAAAGAAAGGAGAATGAATAAATGGGGTGAACCTTGCAGTCAGTGAAGACTTGGTTCGACAAGTAGCCCAGAGACTTAGACCTGAAATGCTGTTGTCATTCTTTCACTGAATTCTGAGCATTTGAGGGACATACGGCATGTGCCACTACTTCGCTAGGGGCTGCACACACCCTGAAGAGTAAAGGCAAAGCCTCTGCCCCGTGGGAGCTCCCACCACGGTCTGGGAAACATGTGGAAACAGCAAAGCCTGATCCATTGTAACAGGGATTGTAACATAAATGTAAGTAAAAAGCTATGGTGTGGGGCACCTGGGTGGCTCAGTGGGTTAATCCTCTGCTTTTGGCTCAGGTCGTGATCCCGGGATGGAGCCCCGCATCGGGCTCTCTGCTCAGCAGGGAGCCTGCTTCCCCTCTCTCTCTGCCTGCCCCTCTGCCTACTTGTGACCTCTCTCTCGCTCTGTCAAATAAATAAATAAAATCTTAAAAAAAAAAAAAAAGATATGGTGGAAAAGGAGCTAATTAATTCTTCCTGGGGGAACCAGGGACGACTTCAAAGAATATCAAACTTTGGAGCAGGGTGTTGAGGGATGAGTAGATCGTTTCTGATAGGAAAACAAGGGAGGAATTTCTGGTCAAGAGAACCTGTCAGGGCCCTCTCTCCTTGAAAGAGTAGCTGATACTTCCTCTTTCCATTCCTCGAAGGGTGATCCCTGTGGTAAACCCTGGGTCACCACCCAGCCTCTGCCTGTTTTTTTTTCAGAAGTCAGGTAGCCACGTGCATACAGGCAGACTGTGTCTCTTCCAAACCCAGGAATAAATCCGGTTTCTTTAAACCAGGATTTCCCAAACTTTTTTTGGTCTCAGGATCTATTTATAGTCTTCAGAATAATTGTATTCCTCAGGGAGTTTTGCTGATGTATATTATGTCTACTGATATTTACCATATTAAAATTTAAAATTGAGAAATTTTAAAGTACTTGTTTGTAAATTTGTTCTAAAAAATAATAAACCAAGTACACACTAATGTAAATAACATATTTTTAATAAAAAATAACTACATGTGCCAAAAGAATTTGATGAGGCAAGTGGCATTCCTTTACAATTTTGTAAATCTCCTTAATGGATGGCTTAAGAGAGGACAGCTGGATTTCCATCTCTGTTTCCACATTCAATCTGTTGTGATATTTGTTTTGGTTGAAGTATGTGAAGAAAATGTAGCCTTTAATTACACAGGTATGTAATTAGAAAGAGGGGAATATTTCCTTTTCAGATAATTGTGGATATTTTTCTTTGAGAGTCTAAAACTTGCAAGTGGTGATTTTTTAAAATTTAGTTGTAATGTGGAATCTTAAACCGAGTGATGACCTTTTCATATTTTATTGCACTAAAGTCCATTGATTTATCTTGTTCTTTGAATGGATCATTTACCCATGTATGATTTTTTAACAGCATGCCTTGGTCATTTGGAAAAAATCAATTCATTAAATTATGCAGATCTTCCAAATGTTGACTTATTTTACTATATGATATCCAAAAAACCCCACCAAAATTCATTTATTACTGTCACCACTAATTTTATCAAAAAAAGTTTTTAAGTGTTGGAAAACTGTAAAGCTGTTGGTAGCTGATAACGGTTTTTCCAAAACTCTAATATACATCCAAAAGCTCAAATTTTATCATTCGTAAGAAATAATGTCAATTGTTCTTTCATTAAGTGACTCAATTCATTCATTTTTGGGAAAGTTTCTGTCAAGTGAGAATAACCATAGTTTGTCTTGTTGTTCTTTCAACTAAAAATGGTGTTACACAAACAAAAAAAATGCATAATTGATCTTACGACTCAAATAAACACACAAGTGTTTTCGCCTCAAGACAACCATCAATACTTCAGAATGTAACAGAAGTGGTTTATGTGTAATTCCGATCCTGTCATACAGAATAAAAAATAAGTATTTAAAGGCCAAGTTTAATGAAATTAGTCATTTTACTGCTTCATCAAGGACATTTTTAAGTGAAACTGGCATGAGCTTGTGGCAACGGAGAACACAACAGTTATACAACAGAACATTTGGTGACTTTGTCTTTTTTTGTTTGTCTGTCTGTTTTATAGAAGTTACTATAATACATAGTATTGAATTCACAAAAATATGAACACGCCCAACTGGTGAAGGGCTGCACCCTCCCTGTCCCCAGGAACCCTCGTCCCACCCCCAAAATGAATTGCCATATCCAGAAACGTGGCTCGCTTTTCTTTCAATGACTTCCCTTTCATTTGGTGACTTTGTCTTTGTTGGCGCTAAGATGCTACCATTGCTTTTGCACTATCAGTGCCAATAACTACACAGTCAAAAAGAACATTAATTTCTTAGTATTATGACAAAAATAGTTTGACTTTGCTGACCCCCAAAAGGATATCAGAGAGCCCCCTGCCTTTATGATCTACGATTTGAGACCTGCTGATCTAAGCCGATCATAGCAACTTCATTCTGCCTCGCCAAGCTATCGGTTTAGTCATGGGCATATGAGGCAACCTTGACCTATCATTGATGAGGGCAAATAAATTTCAAAACTTCTTGGAAGGTCCAAACTCTTAAAGAGGAAACAAAGATACAGATATTTTCTTTTCTGACTCTGGAGATTGGCATTTTCTATTATTCTTGGGGACTGCAGAAGCCATCTTGCAACCAGGAGACAAAAAGCCAAGAAAATCACAGGAACATAGATCCTGGAATTCTAGCATAACTTTGAACAAGAAAATTAATTAATTAAATTAATTAATTAATAAACATGGTCACAACCTGTCTCTGGACTCTTTGCTCTGTGGAGATAATAAATGTCTTCTTGGTCACTTTTTAGTTGTATTTTCTTTTATTTGAGATGATATTGTCTTTATCCTTGCAAAGTCTATGGTCTACTTGGGTTGAATATTAATATATATACTTTATGTAAATCCAGTCTTCCCAGATAGATTATAAATGTCTTGAGGGGAGAGACACTTAATAACTGCCTTACTAGTGATAAACAAAGGCAGTAGAAAGGACAAAAAGTGATCACCTTAACTTCAAAGACTTTTGCTATAATTTGATGCCCTGATTTTGCTCTGTGGTCTTGTTGCTAGGCTTGAATGACTATCCTCAGTTCTGCAAGGCTCAGATTTTTCTCCTTATGCATCCCTGTCATTTTTGCTATCTTCTCTGTCTTCTCTAGATAATTAGATTCATAAAATATTACTATCTGACCAATCCTCCACATCTCCAATCCCCATGTTAAATAACTGTCAAGGATGTTTGTAAAAAAAGACTAGAATAATAATACACACACACACACACACACACACACACACATATATATAAACAAATGTTAAAGGGGTAGATTGAATTAATCATTAACATATCTTGAAGACTTACATCTGGAAACCCATTTACTTTACTCACAATCCTGGGCTTTGGTTTTCTTTTTTGAACAAACATGTGAGATTGAGGTGCCTTGTTACTATATTTAGCTTCTGGACATTTTCCACAATACTTCTCACTTCATTAATTGAATCTTATATGTAACCAAAAACTTCCTTTATCTCCAGTCCCAGTAAGTTGTCCTAAATCACAAGTCTGCCACTTACTGGATTGTGTGACGTGAACAATGAACTTAGCCACTCTGTGCCTCAGTTTATTTATCTGTAAAATAACAATAATAATGATATCTATCCCATAGAATAATTGTAAAAATTAAATGAATTAATAAACATAATACAGCTCAGAAAATGCCTAACACATCTTAAGAGGGCAACAAGAATTAGCTCTTATTACTATTTTTTAACTTCATCATCGTTACTTTGCCTGGATGTGCTGATTCTGCACCCTTTTATATACGACTGCAATCTCCTTATCTCCTACATTCTGGCAAGTATAACAAAGCTATTAACAGTAGCTCTTTTATCCTGCTCTACCCTTAAAGTACATGGAAAAGTTACAGAAAAATAGCTTATACAATGTTTCAAGGAAGAAGAGGAGATCCATTTTTTCTGGTAATTTCATATATATATATTCATATATATACATATACACACACATATATATGTGTGTGTGTGTGTGTGTGTGTGTGTGTGTGTGTGTGTGTATATATATATATATATATATATATCCTTGTTCTATTTCTTTTTTTTCCTTGACCATATCTTCCTCTTTTGGGTTTTCTCATTTCTTCTTTATTCTCAGTTTTCAAATGTTCCTCTACACCTATCTCCATATTTGAGCTCCATTCCATTTTGTGTTCTAAGAGCATTTAAGAGAAGAACAAATTTATCTCTGTCATTCTTATTGACTTTGTGGTCAGAGCTGGAATCTTGAGCAATTGATTTTTGTTTGTGTATAGTTTTGATATACTGCACTTCAGTAACTTTCCAGAAGGACAAAGGGCCTATGGCAGATGGTGGGTTTCCCTTGTCTAATCAAGCACCTGCTCAGCATTCTTGTTCAAGAAATTGACGATTCCCACAAGAGCACTTTGGAAAACAAAAAGAATATGTCATCACTTCCTTTGACAAAGGACTTGGTTGATCTTTTACCCATATAGACCCTCATGAGAACCAAAGAGATAAGGGTCTAAGAAGAAAGATCAAAGTTTCTTGATTAATAAACATCTTGATGTCCAAATCCCTAAAGCCAATGATTACTCTTTTTCTACCCAAGAATAGTAGCCATGAAAGGAGTTTTCCCTGCTTACTGTCACTTCTGAGGGTTTTTCTAAGCATCATTTCCTTGGAACCTCCTAATTTTCGTCATTTCTTTTCTATCCCCAGCATTTTGCCTGGTTATATATTCTTGTTGTTTACCTGTTCTCTTTCCAAACTCAATTCCCAAACTTTTCTTCATTCAGACGTAGAAATATTCCCTTAACTTTTTGACTTTTTCTAATTCCTACCACTCTTGCAAGTGGGTTTCTCTGGGGTTTGAAACAATCAAAAGCACCAAGGAACCTATAGGTAAGATGACCATATAATTTGTCGTCCAAATCAGAATACTTTTGACAGTGAAAGGAGATGATGTTATTAATAATTAATCCAGGATTTGGATGTAAATTGAGACTATCCTTGGCAAATAAGAAGACAATCCCCTTACATGGTGATGAACACTATTATTTCCAGGGTGAACTGATAATATAATGCATGCTTTCCGAAATTGAACTTTCTTGGTCCAATGTTGACTTTCAAATAGCATTCTGTGCAGCTTAGTAAAGTGTGCATTCAAGCCAGCAGTGGTGGTCAATGTAATTATGTTTAAGTCTGCCCTATCTTTAATCCATTTATCTATAATAAACTTTCTGCTTCCATGGACTGTATGATTGAACAAGAATACTCTTCCCACCCTCCCATTCCCATTCTGGAGAAGGATCAACAAGGTGAAATTAGTGACTTCTCTGGGGAAGAGGAAGAAGGGAGAAAGGGAAGTTAAAGCAATAATTTTGAGATTCCCAAACCAGCCCTCCTATTTGATAGACCGAAGCATAATTTTACTACTTTACCTCATCTCTTTCTTCACATATGAGTCATTATTGTCCTGCCATTGATTCCATTCCATTCTTTTTTTTTAAGATTTTATTTATTTATTTGACAAACAGAGATTAAAAGTAGGCAGAGAGGCAGGCAGAGAGAGAGGAAGAAACAGGTTCCCCGCTGAGCAGAGAGCCCAATGCAGGGCTCGATCCCAGGACCCTGGGATCATGACCTGAGCGAAGGCAGAGGCTTCAACCCACTAAGCCACCCAGGTGTCCCCATTGATTCCATTCTTAACATAGGAATGCAGCTGGAGGTTGGAGCTGTGCCAGAGATAGATCTAGATGGAACCACAGTAAACAGCATGAGGTCAGCAAAGAATTAATTTGGGATCAACTCTTTAAGGATATAGCACCTTTGTGATCTTCTGAGGGAAGCCCTATAAGTGTGCAGGGGGCTAGAGGGTGAGAGGTAAAGAGGGATGTGTGTAGACCAATACCAGGCCCAAGGCTAGGAACTAGATGGGATGGATAGGCTTAGGAAGGAGTTGAGCAGAAAGATGGCAAGGCAAGAGCTAAGCAGGAGCAGAGGCCTTGCTGGAATATTCTCACAGTCAGCCCCGCAGGTTCTTGGGCCAATACAAGAAAGAGAAGGCAAGAACTTCAGGTCCTGAGGGAAAAGCCACAAATGAGCCTGACTGAGAAAGAGAGGTGAGTGTAAAGACATTTAATGGAGGGTATTCTGGATATTAAAGGGGAAGTTTCCCCATGGAGCAAAGGCTACATAGACCCTAAAAGCACCAACATCATATCTAAGTCTCCCAGCCCACCAAACTCTGATCCTTGAGAATCAAGGCTTTAGTGTGCTTATACAATTCAAAATTCCTGCCTGTATATGATTCAGTATCCAACATCAGGTGCTCCATGCAGCCATGGCTCAAAGAATGAGGGGAAAGAGAGTCAATTGGCTCTACTCCGGCTTCCATTCTGCAGAAGTCCCCAGTTTCCTCTCCACTTGATTTGGCCACTTTAAGTGCTTGAACCCAGATGTCAATGTTTGCCCTCTGAATCTTGGTATTTAGGCCTCCTGGGAAATTACTTACTCCTGAATGGCTAACAATGCACCTGCCAGACAGCAAACATGGCCGAGATCCTGCCGTTGGTTCCTCACATTTAAAGAGCTTTATTTTTCTTCAAGTACTGTCTGAGATGTCTCTGTGGATTGGTGTTTATATGCAGCAAGTACTGCAGTTAGTTAATAATGTCAAGATCGTTGAGCCTCCCTAATGAAAGAGATATACAACATCAACTGTCATTTTAAACAAACATGCAATCAGGATAGCAGTGCTGGAAATATGATCTGCCTAATTTCATGGAGATGATGCAGGAACCAGGCTGCTTTCATAGTGTTTCCTCTGGCGAGCTCCATTTCACAGGATTTCAAGGGGGGGAAACGGTGGATTTTCACAAGAACCGCAAAATTGTCAGTTCTGTGAAAAAGAAATTGCTTTAGCAGCTGGAATTCAGGAGGACAAATAGGTGCACTGATTATATCTTCATTGTTCACCAGAGCCACAGCACTCAGCAAGTTGTAATTACGCTGTGAAGAGCTCAGTCCTGATAGTCAAGTCTTCCCCCGTGTGAATATAAACAGTATTATTCCATTTGTTATCAAAGGCTTGCAGCCTGTCCTGCAGCACACGCGAGCGCGCGCGCGCGCACACACACACACACACACACACACACACACACTTCCAACATATGCAAACCTATAAAATCAAGTTCTGGCCCATTTTGTCCAAACATAGTAGACTCCTGGACACATTAGCTTTCTATCCAATTAGGCTTCCGCACAGACATGACTGGCTGCGCTCAGACGACTCACTGGCCAAGGGTCATGCAGAGGGAGTAAAAGAAGGTAGAAAATAGAAATATGAATAAGTGAGTTAGAAACTTATGTTATGCAAACTGATAGGGAAAATAAAGACAACACAGTTCTGAGACACCATTGACTAAGATTTGTGTGATGTCTATTACCCACCACTGAACAGCTTTCTGACAACCATCCAGCAAATGGCACATTCCTGCTGATCTCATTTGTCCCTGATATGCTTCCACACACAAATCTCCAAGAGTTATCAAGTGTTTTGTTGACCATGATTTCAACTTCCATTCTGATTCCCAGAATCTCACTTTTTTGAGCATCAGGAAAAAGGCAGCTCCTGATATTTCTGCTCTGCTCTCCATTTTTCATTGTACATAAGTAAATATTATCACCATTACCTCCTCATCTAACCAAGAGAATCTATCTTGGGATATTATGAAACCTTATGAAATTATAGAATTATAGGGTTAAGCCCCCAGAAGAGGCCCAGGGCCCAACTAGGAAAGAGAGAGCAGTGACAGAAATATGTTCCTTTCCCAAGATGACATTCCCTCCATCTATGGGTTGTGGTGATTTGTGCATCACACACCAGCCAATAAATCAAACGTGGTTTACTGATCTCATATTTCTTCCCCCTTCTTCTCATTCAAAGACCTATATCCTATTGGAAGAGAACAGGAGAACAAAATGGAAAAAGTTACAGCCTGGGCACTTGTAGACCTAATTTTAATTTATATTAATTGTCATATCCAACACATGATGATTTAGAACCTTGTACTTTTGAAATCCTACCATAAAAGAGGATGGCTTTGAGGCAAACTACAGGGACAAGATGGACTACAATAGAAATCACCACTGATGTTCAACCACTGAAGTTAGAGATTCATCATAAAGCAGAGGCCAAAAGAGATTGGAGGAAATAGGAGGAGAGAAAGGCTTCCAATATATATATATATTTTTAAATGCTAGGTCTTAAATATTTAGAAAGTATGCAAGAAAGGATTTTTATAATATTAATGTTGGATATCAATAAAGATAAAATATGGAGGGACACCTGGGTGGCTCAGTGGGTTAAGCCTCTGCCTTCATCTCAGGTTATGATCTCAGGGTCCTGGGATCAAACCCCGCATCGGGCTCTCTGCTCAACAGGGAGCCTGCTGCCCCTTCTCTCTGTGTCTGCTGCTCTGCCTACTTGTGACCTCTCTCTCTCTATCAAATAAATAAATAAATAAAAACCTTAAAAATAAATAGGTAAATAAATAAAAGATAAAATATTGAGAAGGGATAAATAAACTGGAACTGGTTAGCATACATCACCACTACTACTCACTGCCATCTGGGAAAAGAAGACAGAGCTTAAAAAATGAAAGAGAATGTGAAGATGAATCCAAGATGGAAGATTTGGGTGCAGTGATGGCATTTATAGCCCATTAGCACAACTAGAGAAGAATGATATCTATATCTTAGGACCAAGGGCAACTGTGGAAGAAAAAAAAATGCTGAGGTCATAGCTAGTAATATAACAAATGACTCAGTAAAGGACGGAGTTGCTTAGTATGCAGAAAAGAGCAGTGGATATACAATTAGAAGTGATGAGTCCTGGCTGTGGATCTGTTGGTGAATTATCCAGTGTTACTCAGTTTTATCCGGAGTTATTCAGCTTTATCCTGAAAACTACAGTGCATTGATTTTCACCTTGAGAAGACTGGAGAAGAGGAAAAGATGTCCCTCACAGCTTTGAAACTTGTAACAGGATTTTATAACCTTTATTCCATAATCATGCAATCTGACCAAAGGGTAAATAATGCCCAAATAGGGTTACAAATAGGAGGAAACTAAAACCATAGAAAGTGAGGATGGTGGAGTAAGGAATCAGAAGGGGCGAAAGAAAAACGAAGACAGTCCACACTTAAGAAAAACCACTGAGCTCTTTCAAAGCTGAATCAGCACTTTGCCTTGACAGCTAGGTGATTAAGCATACCTATGTCTCAGGTGTTGTGATGGTATAGGAAAGATCTAAAACCCTCAACCTCATGGCTTAAATCTCTAAATTCCTCTCATAACATTTATAATTTTTATAAAAGAAGTTATCATAGGACATAAGCACTAGCTTCTTATGGGAGAAATGTCTCATCTTTTCTCCTAGGTCTTCACAAAATAGAAACAAAAGATGCAGTGAAGAAAACCAGAATCCTGGGTGGGGTGGAACTGGAATGCTTGGTTGACTATAAAACAAATCCCCTCTCAGAAAGTGGATTTCATTGAAGACTCTGCTCACCTTTATCCCCACAAAAATCTTCCCTGGTCTTACCAATGAAGTTCAACCGATCTTTATGTAATCAGCATATCTGAGCCAGCACCCTGGGTATAACACTGTACCAGCATACTGGGCAAGACTGGGGTGGAGGGTGGAGGCACAAAAGGACAAGAACAAGAAATCTGCCCTCTTTTAGCTTTGGGATCCTACTAGAAGACTAAGATGCAGATACAAAAGGACCACATTTCCTGTATGGTTTCTATCACAGTGTTGCCATTTTTGCTATCTGAAAACCAGAAGACAAGAGCCCTTCCCTACCTCACAGATTAAATATCCCAATGTAGCTGAGAGCAGAAGGGATGAGATGAGAAGCATATTGTAGATTCTAGGTATCAGCTTGGAAGCTCTTTTGGATACATAGGCAAGTAAGAAATACAAAGAGAAAAAGAACTGCCACTCTGACCATAATGATAGTCACCTAATAATAACCACAAGGTCCAGTATGTCTCAGAATTAGTGTAAATTGCACTCAGGGCTGGCTTTATGCAATGCAGTCTGTGTACTCACACATAGCCTCATGCTCAGAGGGACACTGTGTATGGTTTAGTGCTTTCCTGTCACTGTCTTTGAAATTCTTCACTTTTGAACAAGGGCCCCTGAGCTTCCGTTTGGTACTAGGTCCTGCAAATTATGTCGCCACTTCTGACAGGACTCAAGGACAAGGATTACAGAAATCCATCTGAACAAGGCATCTGACATCCTAACCCAAGGCTGAAATAGCCCTTTATCCTTGCTCAGTTTCCTTAAATGTTTAGGCTCTTTGTTTATTTTACTTTTCCAGCTAAGTGTTTTAATTGTCCCTCTTAGAGTTTACATTTCCTCACCTTTAAAATCTTTACGACCTTCTTCACAGAGATCTGATTTTCCTACCTATTAAATGATATTATATAATCTAGGGTTTTTAGAGTATAGATGATCAACATTGTGTAGAACAGCAAAAAGTCTGAAAATACTGACGGGTCTAAAACAGCCAGGAACTGTGACGCATGTGACGCATGCAATTGGCAGTGTTGCCATCAGCAACAAAAAGAAAGTCAAAGAGGAGATGAGTTCTTTAAAAAAAAATCTATCAAAAGGTTCCTGTAAGACCTCTTCTGTCAAGGACATTATGGGATATGAGTTGTTAAAACATAAAATTGAATAATTATAATATTGAAAGGAAAAATCATCTATAAAAACACTCTTGAAAGAGGTAGAATCGAGAAGTGGCTAAGAATGTGACTTTTGTGTCAGACAACTGGGTTCAAATACCAGCTCTGTAATTTTACTAAAGATGTGACCTTGGGCAAATTTCTTAACCTGTGTTAGTTTTCTATTGCAGCATAATAAATTGCTACAAAGTTAGCAAGTTAAAACAACACATATTTATAATCTTACAGTCCCTGTGTGTTAGGAGTCCCCTCGTGATTTAATGAGGTCCTCTGCTCAGGATCTCACAAGGCTGCAGTCAAAGTGTCCGCCACACTGCGTCCTTATCTGGAGGCTCATCTAGGGAAACTCCAATTCTGAGCTCATTCAGCTTGTTGGCAGAGTCCATTTCCCTGCGACATATGACTGAGGGCCTCTACCTCTCACTGGCTATTGACTAACACTAATCACCTTTAGGTCCAAGGGGTCACAAGCAGCTCACGGCCATGTGGCCATATCCCATAGGTGGGTCATGGCTGTTTGATTCTTCAAGACCAGCAGCAGGCTCTCTGTCTTTCCAGTCTGCTAAGGCAAGTTGTACATAACGTATCAACATTATAGCCATGACTTACTATCACCTCTGCCACATCCTATGGGTTAGAAGCAAGTTCCAAGTCCCACCCACACTTAAGGAGGGAGAGATAAACACCAGGGGATGAACATTACATCACAATGTCTTCTTAGAATTTTGCCTACCACAGACCACCTTATAATTACAATTTAGAGAGCAAATAAGGTATAAAATCCCTTTTGAAAGAGATAGAGTGGAAAGTGTTTAAGAATGTAGACTCTTAAGTCAGAGATGCAGAGTTCAAATCCTAGCTCTTCAATTTCACCAAAGGCATGAGTTTGGGCAAGGTTCTTATCCTCCCTACATTTCACTTTCTTCTCCTACAAAATGGGAATCATAATGGAAATTACCTCATGGGTTGGTGGGAAGATTAAATGAGGTAATGCTTGTAAGTTATTTAAGACAGTGCCTGACACTTTACGCATGCTCAATACGTGTTAACTCAATAAACATGCTCCTCCTTGCAGACAACCTAGAACAGAGTCTAGTCTAGTCCAAGTTGTTTAAACCAGTATCACTAGGCAAATCAGAGGCAGAGCCACGGCTAAACCCCTTGGGCAGAGTTTAAGCTATCAACAGGGTAAGCCTATTGTGCTTGCTGATCTTCATTCTGCCTTTCGAAGCTGTTCTGTCCCCTGCTGAATCAGCCTGCCCTGTGGGTGGGGATGGAAGGGCATATTTCCTTAGAGTGGGCTAGTGATGGGCCATGGAACAGAATGGAACATGGAACATGGAACATGGAAAGCTGGCTTTCCTCCTGGGATGGGTAGATGGCTAGAATTGGAGGCTAATTTGAGAAAGGAGGCACAGGGACCACAAGGCTCTCTGCAAAAGAGTTGAGGGTGTGTGGGTTGAGCATAAAGGAGATGGGGGAGATAAGGGCAGCAGAAGATATGGATGTGCCGCAGTGACCTTGTCTTTGCAGCAAGCTCAGAGCAGCTGAGGAGGTGATGACTTGCAGTTCTACTGTTGGTGCTGCATGAGTCACTAGCCATATGGTTGGCATCGTCTCTCTGTATTTCCCACATCAGTTTAAATGAAACTACTGCACATATAGGTGTGTATAGGAACGTGCCCAGACAGCTACAGGTGTAGTGGGTCAGCGCTTGCTCTGAGGATGAAGACCTCTCTCCCAGGAATTAAGCATAAATTTGGACCTCAGTGTGATGACTCAGCATTTTTATAAAATACCCTTTGTCAGTGCAAGGATCTTAGCAAGTTTGAAGGAAATGACTTAAAAGATCACCTTTCTTTGAAGTAGAAATTAATCTCTTGGATTGATGGAGACCTTGGGGAAAAGGAGATGGCAAGAGAAAAGGGATACTGGCATGACTCAAGAGAGAAGAAAATAAAATTGGTTTTACATTTGCCGACAGCTCACCATTAACCAGAATGCTTTTCCATGTATTCTCTGCAGTCCTCACCAAAACAAGACAAAGAAAATATTATTTGCATTTATATAAGAGAATGAGTCTCCAGGACATGAAAAAAGTAGCAGAGGAGAATTCTAGAATGCAGATTTTTAACGTATAATTCTGTGTTCTTTCCTCTACAGATGGGAAATGTGATTCCCCCCACCCCAAAATGGCCTTCATCAGCACCCTGACATCTAGATAGAGGTTACTGGCTAAACTTCAATGGAGCAAGTTCTGTCCGGGCACTGCCAAAGTAGAGATTCGTTACATTAAACTCTCTGAAACTGTTTTCTTATCTGTAAAATAGGGATAATAATAATATCCACCTAATTGCTTTGTTTGAGGATTGAATCAGTAAGTAATTATAAAGTCCGTTAAGAAAGTGAGCAAAATGTTGAAGTGTTCGCTGATGGTTTCGGCCTCATCTTTCTGCCTTCATTTCAAATAAAAATACTTCTGCAGGGAGGAATTAACACTAACTTGCTGAATGAATGGAGGAGGAATAAATGGAGGTGGCAGAGAACCCAGAAAGAAAGGTAAAAACGCCCAGGGAAGGGAAAGTGACTGGTTTTCCCAGCCTCCTGACTGACGGCCCCAACCTCGGGTGTGCCTAATATAGTCAGAACCTAAGTCTACTAAACTACAAAGGAGTTTCTTTCTCTCTCCATTTCATTATCGCTTCCTGATTCATAAAACACGACCTTTCATGCAGGAGAAGAAACAGTCTTGTCTCATCTGACATTCATTTGACCCGCTCAACCCTGGTGTTCTGGGGCACCAGCTTGCAGGTGAGGGAGCCCCGACTGTAGCGTTTAGCGGTATCTGTGGCATAACTACTCCCACTATGAGTGACTTCAAGTTACCTCAGGTTTAACCACCAGCAGGCAAATGTCTGAGTATTTCACAATCGGCGCTTGCACACAGCTATGCCCGCCACTCCTCGCCTTCCTTGTTATTTCCATAAGAGGGTTTAGAGTCACTGCTAAGTCCACTAGGCTGCACTGGATATGGATTCTTCAATTCGGCTCCCCAAACTCAATCACCACTATGTCCTACGATCTCTGTACCTTGGGACCTTTTCATGTAGGGTTGAGGAGTAAAGAATCGAGCAAAAGGAAACGAGCAAGAGAATCTGGGAGCTGAGGTTTCTAAGATTTACTCTAAACCACCATATTAATAAACATTTGAACGGAAGAAGAGCCAAGCCCACCTGGTCCTGGTGGCTTATTTCCTGCATTCATCAGACAGTGACAACAGCGACCTCAGTCACAGGGAGGCAGGAGCTTCATTAGCTTGTGGCTTTTAAAGGCTCAGACACAAAAGCCTGTGTAATAGGAGTGCAAAGTCTCATTATTAGGTAATAATTCTCATCTGGCTGATTCAAATTGCATATCTCTTTGTATCTAACCTTCTTCCAATTACGTCGCTTCATTTTTTTTCCTAGGTTTTTTTTAAAGTCACTTTGAAGTGTCATAATTCCTATTTCAATAAAACCTCACATTAAGATGACTGAATTTAAACTAGATGAAGAAAGCAGGAGAAACCATGCTCTCCCCACCTCCAAAAAAAAAAAAAAAAATTAAAATCTCATCCCTATTTTACAAGCACTGAAATCAGTGCCTTATTTGGAAGGTGTTCATTCAAGGAGAGAAACTTTTTTATGTGGAAATGATCATTGTACACTTGCCAGATAGTTAATTACATTACGTTGTTCTGCCCACGATTGCAAATCAACTTCATGCAGCAGGGACTTGTGGTCAAGATAATAGCAAAAGATAATGCAGTAAAACAACTGTGAAAAGAAAATGGTGCAAAGCATAAATGTTGAAAATTGCTGTTTGTTTTTATATATATGTATTTAGGAGGGTGGCAACATGCTCTTTGCTGTTATCACAAGCATTAAAGTTTAATAGACCATCCGTGAGTTATTTACTGCTCAGAAACACCTGCTCCATGAGATAAAGTAGCAGCTATCTTTCTAGTTTTAAAATTGACATTCAGCCAGTTATATTTCTGGTCTCTCTCATCACTTAGATGGCTGTTGACTTTTCGTAAATGTCAAAGGAGATTTTCAACTTAATTTTATTCCTCATGCTAGTTTCTTCCTTGGGCTCTCCAGAGGCCCGGCTTGTCTGTGGCCTCTAAGTCAGCTCCAAGAAAGGGTTGCTAAAAGGAAATCTCTCATTTGAGAAAAGCCAGTGCATTTACAACTGTCTTTTGCACACATTGTAAAGAAAAAGGAATTTACTGTACCTCATCCATAATTACTCCTGCTTAGTCCTTCTGCTGTGTTCACGAGGATGAATGCTATAGTAAGCAAGTATGGTATATACACATATCTAGAGAATCACAGATTATAAAACTGTGTTCTGGGTCCTTGTTGCGAATGGCTTCTATTTCCTTTCAGGGCCTGTCTGGTTTCTCGTGACATCTCTCTTCTCTGTGTGTTTTCTCGATTCTCTATTAGCTGGCCCACATGCTCTATACTCCAAAATTCTGGAAGATCAAGTCTGATTAGCTTAGCACTTTCTACTCCTGGACCAAACTCAAACCACCTCAGAGAATAACAACCAAACTATGGCTAGACCTCTCATGGTTGGGTGCTCACATCTAGTCTGTCAGTGGTTACTTCTGTGCAAAGACTACTCATCAAAACTGCCTCAGGCAGTGGCCACAGGTTGACAGTGTCTTCCCAAAGGAGACACCAGGTGTTTCATATACACTGACTAGCCAGTGCTGTATATAACATGGTAGGTTCTAAGGCAGCAAGTGCTAACCACAGTGAGGAGCTCCAGTATCAAATTCAAGAAGAAATTTAGCTTGGAATTTTGAACAATAGAACATGGCTGCTGGACTTAGTTCAAATCCTGGCTCTACCATCAGTCTCCATATGACCTTGGGCAAGTGATTTAACCTCTTTGTGCCCAATACCCTTGTATGTAAAATGGGATTTCTAACATTACCTACCTCATAAAGTAGTCATAAGGATTAAATGAGGTGACACGTACAAAATGCTGAGCCCAGCGCCTGCCCATGGTAAGTGCTTAGTGTCTGATTTGTTGTGTTCAGCTATTTATTGGATATTTGTCTATGGCTATGTGTCTGTGTTTATCTCAGGTACACAGAATTGGAATTAATGATAACCCTTGTCCATGACATACTTCCCTCATTTGGCTATGCAATGTTGTCTTTTATTTTATGCGCTCATTTATAATATAATCAACATCCCATAACCTATCAACCTGTAAGCCTCTCCCAACTCAGCTCCTTCTCTCTCCCAAAGGGATAACCTAATGATGTGTAAATCACTGCCCAGCATTCTTTTTATTATTCTTTTAAAAATACACATGATGAACAATATATACTTACTTTTAATTATTTTAAAACTCTATAAAAAAGGGTATCATATGACAAAAATGGGACCTGCTTTTTGTCCCTTATAGTTGTGCTTGATAGATTGGTTTGTGTTTTGTCATGTAGTTCTCATTTCTTCATCTTTACTTGTGTGTAATATCCTGTTGTGAGATAAATTATCTAAAGGTTCAGTAAATACTAGCTATTATTTTCAGCTGTTACTCAGTGCTGACCACCTCTCCTTGCCCTTTTCCGAATTACTAACCATCCTCTGTTAACTCCTAATTTCAACCTTGGGCACTGTTATGTGTGGTCTAGAACTTCACTGCTGACCAGCAGTAGACCAAGGTGGAGGGCGCCCACCTGTTTCCTTCCTCCCTTCCTCAGGACTCTGCACTCCTAAAACATAGCCCTGCTGTATGGTCTACCCTAGCCTCTATGGAGAGAAGAGGCTTAGATAAGTAACAGGTAGGAACAGTGCATTGATTGCTGCCTTTTAATTTTTTCAATGAGAACAGGAAGAGAATTTATTGACAAGGCTGTTAGGCAAATGTGAATCTATCACAGTGCATTATTGGCATTCTTATTATCTGGCATTTCTGCAATCCTGCCCTGTTTCCTATCCCTCCCCTGCCATCTTCCTTTATCCTTTCACGCATGGTTCCAGTAGAAAAACTGCAGACTACAATACTGCATGGAGCAGAGATAGGTAGGAAACAGCTGGAAGATGCTTCCCATGTGTTGTATGAATACCGAGATGGCAAATAAAGCAAGAGTTCTGGGTTCCAGCCGTGTTTTCTTTCTAGTGACTGCTGTGGGACCAGTAGAAAACTCATGAAGTGACCCTTATTAGTTTGGCCAAGCTCCCTCCCAGGCAATTACTGTAGCAAAGCTCAGACACTGAATTCTGATTGATTCTGGAAGATTAAGCAAGAAAACGAAGGCACCATAATATTGTAATCAGAAAGGTAACCTGGCTTTAAACTCAGGCACTGATTCAGAAGAAGGAGGCAGGTTGCCAACATTTCATGCCAGGTTTTCTAAGTTACATCGCATTTCTTAATGTTGATTTTGACCTCCCCTTCACCAAATACATATCCATGCTTCTGATTAAAGATGAAATGTAGGAGGTTTAGTTTCACATTTTTTCCTCCCACCAAATTGATCACATTTTTCTCCCTTGTTCTTTGAGTGCAAGAGGTAGGGCAAGAGGAGGGAAGACAGGGAAATAGTATAATTGATCATGTATTGAAGAATTTCTCTGTAAATTGTAACATAGCCTGTTACTGGTGTAGGGGCCACATTTGGAAGTTTTCTGTCATTAATTCCACTAACAGTTTCAATATCTGTATGTTTGATTCTGTGCAAACTTTGGCAGAGAGACTCATAATAAGCATCTCCTGTGGTGAATGCTAAGCTGGAATCTGAATGAACGGCTATGTTTATCGTGGTAGGAAAAGTAATTTTTTTTCTCTATTTTTTAAAAGATTTATTTATTTATTTATTTTAGAGAGAACGAGAGTACATGTAAGTGGAGAGAGGGGCAGTGGGAGAGAGAAAGAGGGAGAGAGAGTCTCCAGCAGACTCCATGCTGAGGGTAGAGCCAGACCTGAGGCTCAATCCCATGACCCTGAGGTCACGGTCTGAACCATAATCAAAAGTGAGATGCTTAACCAGCCAACGGGACCACCCAGGCACACCAAGAAGTCATTTTTCTACAATGAGATGGTGAGATCCCAAATCACCTGCCCCCATACAGCTCACACTCATGACGACTCGACTACTCCGCTGTCTTTACTGTTCTGGGAAACCCTTACCCAGAAAGATAAATTTGCAAATAACTGAACATTCTTGTAAATCCATTTTAAATTGACAGCTTTTCAATAGGTAACACCAAACCAATTGTTTATGATCCATATTACTTCCCATCCTATTCTCAAAACCCTCACCTTCCTAGGTCCACCAATCATAAACTCTTCTATCATGATGTTTATCCAATCCTAATCAAGCTTTCGAATTTAAAGTCCACCTTAAGTGCAACTTTAAAACCTCTTAAGTATTCTGGCTTTGCCTTATACCCCGAGACTCTACAAGAACTCTGTCAACATAGCGTCCTTCCTTACCACAGGAAGCAACAAACTCAGCTTTGACTTATCAATAGGTTATTTTGTGCCGGTGTTTGACAACAAAGAGGAAGGACAAAAACAGAGGTGATAACTAGGTGTTGAAAAATGAATGGGACTCAACCAGCTATAAAAGACAGAGAAGAACATTCCAAGAGGGGAGAACAGCTGAGCAAAGACAGGAAGGCTTACCAGTCACAGGTCATACTGGGGCTTAACCTTCATTGTGTCCAAGGGAACATGTTAACCTTCCCCTGGTACAGGACAGCATCTTAGAAGCTCCTCTTTCCCATGACTGAGGAGTCCTAGCTTGAAGGGAATTTAGGATCTTAGAGCAGCTCTCAGACACCCAGGACTGAACTGCTTCACCCACAAGCTGTAGGTCCCTCACCTCCTGCTCTGTCTCCACCATATTAACTGTCATGCTTTCTTCAGTTTCCACTTTACTGCTTTCCAAGTGGTCATCCCAGTCTCATGTGGACCAAATCCAAATCTACTGCACATACACACCAGTGAGCCAGACATTCTGTATTCATGACCGTCATGACCATCATCATTATCATCATCATCACCACCACCAACAACATAACCATCATCATCATCACCATCATCATCATCACCAAGTCTTCGGAATCTAGATTAGGAAAGGCACTCAGTAGAATGCATTTGATTACTACACTTTCAGCTGTCCATAACCAATGATTCCTTATTTTCCCCAATATGCGCTCCTTCTTAGAGGTTTTCATAAAACCACAAACTGCCTCTTCAGGGGAATGTCTTCTTCCCAGAAGCATCAGAGACTTCCATATGGGGAACAGAAATTTTATAGATTGGATCTCGGAACCTGACAGCCTGAGCTCTGGTTAATATGGCTCTCAGACCATATTGACCTGGCCATGCCTTCCTACAAAGGAAGCCGTTTGGGGGACTGGTCCAGGCGGCATCCTTGTTACATGAAAAGAAGCCATGATGTGAATGCATGCATTTCTTATAGGCCACTTTCCCCTATAACAGCTTCCTCTCAGTTTCCCAAAATCTGCACCTTCCCTGGGAAGGCAGCTGAACTACACATAGGGGAAGATTTGATCTTCCTAAGCCCAGAGAAGTTCAGTGGTGGTGGGTGGAATGAACCAGGACTTTGCAGGCAGACAAACTTGCGTCCAATCCTGGTTCTAACACTGTGACCTCAGATGGGTTCCTTAAACCTTCTTAAGTTTACCAAATGTTACAAAGGAAAAAGTAACCCTACTACAACAAGGCAGAGAGGTTGCTAAAGGAGTAAAAGTTCCTGGCATTTTGCATGTGCTCAGTAAATGTTAATTTTCTCCTCTTACCCCCAACTTTTAGCCAAAAGGCCTGATCTCCAGTCACCAGGTAATAAGACATTTGACCTTTTAAAGTAAGAAATCCATGATTTAATACCCCAGCAACTGTCTGTGATAGAGAACCACAGATATTCTTTCCATAACTTCCCCTTTGCATTCACATGGATAACTGAATTCTGTCACTGAAAGTGTAAAAGGTGTCTTCCATCCTCTCTGAAGGTGGAGATGGCTGAAAAAATGAGGAGTGGTGGCTAAGTAGTGCCTTCAAGCATACAAAGTGTAAAACCTCCAGCGTAAGCCAACCTGTCACTCTCCGTGTTGCCTATAAAGTTGTTATGGCCTGGAGCATGTAAGCCGAGTCCCCTTGGCAGGAATCCCAAAGGCTTTAGCATTCATGACTGCCCAGCATTTCCCAGGGTTCTTGTGTAAGCTACAAAGATGTCCCTTAGCTTGCTGACAAATGAAAAATATATCATTCTCCTGTCTTTTTCCACTGTCATCTCTTCACATGCTCAGCTAATTTAGTCTGGGAAGCACACCTCTCTAAGAAAAGCCATACTTAAAGAGGACTTGCATGCTCCCACATTTCTCTGCAACCTGCAGAAATTAGGTCTGATTTCAAAGCCAGGTGTTCAAAGAGAAGAGGAAGCTGGGTCTGGGAGAATAGATGGAGCCGATTGCCTTGAAAGCTTTTTTGTTAATTTTAGTTTCAGTCCCTGTCCCCAGGTCTTTGGTGCCAATAGGAG
This sequence comes from Lontra canadensis, assembly GCF_010015895.1. Taxonomy (NCBI): domain Eukaryota; kingdom Metazoa; phylum Chordata; class Mammalia; order Carnivora; family Mustelidae; genus Lontra; species Lontra canadensis. Next base: position 14,757,838 of record NW_022631030.1, on the reverse strand, counting down.
AGAGCGCTTTCCATCCTGAGAAAGTGAATACAGTATTTCCCAAAAAACCTTGAACCATTGCCCAAACCTCAGATCTCAAGGCTTTCCTAAGGTTATAGTCACCAAAGCTAGGTCTTAAAAGTAATGGCAAGAGTACAAAACTGCCATGATCAAAGGATGCCGAGGGTACCCAGGAGGCTTCATGAAGACCCACAGCGCCCTCTGCTGGGAACACGCCTGCCATAGCACCTGAGGTGGTTGTGCAGCAGTTCCAACATATTTGCCCACTGCATTGTGTTCATATATCTAATACTCCACCCTCAAGGCTTCTTCCCCACTGTTCCTGGTACCCAGCCAAAATTCTGGTGCTTTTAAGATATTTTCCTTATATCCCCTCAAGTAAGATAGCCAAATGTTTACAAATAATGCATTTGTAAACTGCTATTCGAAAACATTCACATGTTTTTGGTGTTGAGCTGACGCAGGTTTTGAGCACATTGTACCTTGGAAATTCTTTGGATTGCCACAAGATTTAAGGGATAAGAGGGAAATTTTCAGAAAAACATGATAATGGATGATTAAATCTCTGTTTTATTCAGGAGTATTGCTACAGATCCATTTTTGCCTGGCATATTCCACCTTAGTATTTTTACAAGTAATCTTAAAAGTGATGAGGGAAAGGTGATGTCAGGTGTACAGGAAGAAACCTTCAAAGTTTGTGGTGGACTCATGATTAAAACTTAAGGTAGTGTGCCCATTGCAAAAGCTATTTCAGGGAAAGACAAAACTACCATCCATACCTCTACTAGACAGACACAGCTTAAATGCAAGAAGTACTAGTAGAGGGATCATTAGAAAATACTGAGTTGTCTCAGTAAAAGAACAGATTTCAAGTCAGAAGACTTGAGATTTCTAGTTCATTTTACACATTTTGAGACTTGCTACTGTGCTCAATAAATATTTGAGCACCTACTGTTTGCCAAACGCATAACAGATCCTAGGACACAATGATGGAGAAGACAATCTGTCCTCTCAAAATTTGCAAACTACTAAAGCCAACAATTTAATCAAACGCTATAGCTCCCTGGGGTCAGTGGTATGAGAGGCTAAGTATAGGATGATCTCAAACAGCATGGTAAAGAAGTATAACCAAGAGAATCAAGACAATGGATTAAAAAAAGCATTTTAAGAACTATATGAGTGAGTTGATTTCCTCCCAATTTTCTGCATATCAAGTACATTCACAATATTGTGAAACCATCACTATTATCCATTTCTAGAACTTTTTCATCATCCCAAACAAAAACTTTGTACCTATTAAAAAAAACTTCCATTTCTCTCTCCCCAACCTCTGGTAACCACCATTCTACTTTCTCTCTGTATAAGTTTGACTACTCTAGATACCTCAATAAATGTGGAATCATACAATATTTGTCTTTTTGTGTCTGGCTTATTTCACTTAGCTTAATGTTTTCAGGGTTCTTCCTTGTTGTAGCATCTTTCGGAAAGTCATTTTTTTTAAGGTTATTCCAGTAAATGAATATATATATATATATATATATATATATATACATATTCATGATATATGATATATATTCATTGTGTGAATATATCACAATTTCTTATCCATTAATATATTAATGGACGTTTGGATTCTTTCTACCTTTTGGCTATTGTGAGTAATGCAATGAACACTGGTGCACAAAGTATCTCCTTGAGCACTTGCTTTCAATACTTTTGGGTATATGCTTAGAAATGGAATTTCTGGATCATATAGTAATTCTGTTTAATTTTTTTTTAAGGAATCATCATACTGTTTCCCACAGTGGTAGTGGCTGCACTACTTTAAATTCTCACCAATAATGCATAAAGGCTCGAATTTGTCCACATCCTCACTAATACTTATTATTTTCCTTTGGTTTTCGTGTATGTGTGTGTTGTTGTTTTTGTTGTTTTGATAATAGCAATCTTAATAGGTATAAAGGGGTATCTCACTGTGGTTTTGATTTTCATTTTCCTACTGAGAACTGATGTTGAACATCTTTTCATGTGCTTGGGAATTTGGTATCTTCTTTGGAGAAATGGCTATTCTAGACACCGGCCCAGTTTTGAACTGGGCTGCTTGATTCTGTTATGCTGCTATTGTTGTTGGATTGTAGGAGCTCTTTATATATGCTGAATATTACTCCTTTATCAAAGTATAAATTTCAAATATTTTCTCCTATTCTCTGGATTGCCTTTTCAAACTCTTTGATGCTCACAAGTTTTAAATTTTGATTAAGAAAGAATCACTTATTTTTCTCTTTTGTTGCCATGACTTTGGTATCAAGATGCAAGAAATCCTTACTAAATCTAAATGTCATCAAGTTTTTTCCCATGGTTTTTCCTTTAAGAGTTTTATAGTTTAGATTTTATGTTTATATCTCTGGTCCACTGTTAGCCATTTTTTGTTTATGTGTATATTTTGTATATATTCTAGAGTTTTATTTTGTTTTCATAGTTACCATGGGGTTTATATATAACATCCTATAGTTATAACTCTCTATTTTGAACTGATACCAACTTCAATCACATTTGAAAACTCTACTCTTGTAAAGTTTACGAACATTATTATTATTATTACTTATTATGTATTATAATTGTATTAGTGTCGCAAATTACATCTTTACACATTACATACAAAATATTTTTATGCACTTACCTTTTAAATCTTGTAGGAGATAAAATTGTAGACCAAAATTATAATAATACTGGCTTTTATATGTGCCCATCTATTTTACTTTTTACCTATTTTTTTTCTTTTTCAGAATCATTTAATTATTATAATTACTTTCTTTTGCCATACCAATTCTAGAATACTAATGTCTGTATCTACAGAAATGCTTGCTGAAGTTTTTGTAGGAATTGCATTAAATCTGTATATCAACTTGGGGGGAATTGACATCTTTTCTAGGTTGTCTTCCAGTTTATGAATATGGCATATGTCTCTATGTGTTTAGATCTTCTTTGATTTTTTTCAGCGTTACATAGTTTTCACAAACAATCCTGCACATGTTTTGTTATATTTACACATAAGCATTTCATTTTTTGAGCAATTATAAATAGTACTGCATTATTAATTCCAGTGTTCATGTTAGTATATCAAAATTACAATAGATTTTGCCCTTCTAGATAGAAAAAAATTATATCATCTATGAAAAGAAACAGTTTTATTTCTTCCTTTATGACCTGTAATGCCCTTTATTTCCTTTTCTTGTTTTATTTACCTGGCTAGAATGCCCAGCACTATGTTGAATAAGAGTAGTGAGAGCAGACATCTTTGGCTTGTTCCTGATCTTAGAGAGAAAGCATTTAGTCTTTCACTATTATGTATAAGCTGTAAAGTTCTTTTGTAGATACTGTTTATTGAGTTAAGGAAATTTCCCTCTATTCCTATTTTTTTTTGAGAATTTCAATCATGAATATATATTGAAACTTTTCAAATGATTTTTTTCTCTATCAATTAATATTATTATGTGAGTTTCCTTAAACTTGCTAATATGGTGCAGTACACTGATTGATTTTAAGTATTGAACCAGCTTTTCCAGAATAAATCCAGCTTGGTCATGGTGTATAATTTTTTAAATATATTCCTAAATTCTACTAGTGAATATTTACAAAGGACTTTGTATCTATGTTTATGACAGATATGGGTCTGCAGGGTTTTCTTTTAACTGTATTTTCTGGTTTTGTATCAGAATAATACTAGATTCATGACATAAATTTTTATTTTCTCCCCTTTTATTTTCTAAATGAGATTACGTAGATTTGATATTAAATCTTTTTCAATGTTTATTAAAATTCTTCAGTGAGACATTCAGAGCCTGGAGATTTCTTTTGGGGGAAATTTTTAAATTATGAACTAAATTTACCTAACAGTTAGAGGCTACTTGTATAATTTTTTCATATTGGATGATTTGTGGTAGTTTGTAGTTTTCTAGGATATGGTTAATTTCAATAAAATCACATTCGTACATGTAGAGTTGTTTGTGTCATTCCTTTATTTCTCTTTTGATATCAGCAGAGTCTGTAATGATATCCCTGTTTCATTCCTGATATTGATCATTTGTGCTCTCTCACTCTTTCTCTCTCTCTCTCTCTTTTTTTTTTTTTTTTTTTGGTCAGTTTTGCTTCAGGGTTTGGCAAATTTTTTAATTTTAATTCCAGTATAGTTAACATGCAATGTTTTATTAATTTTGGGTGTACAATATAGTGATTCAACAATTGTATGCATTACTCAATGCTCATCACAATTGTACTTCTTAATTCCCATCAGCTATTTCACCCATCCCCCACCTCCACCCCCTCTGGTAACCATCCACGTCTTTGTTTCATTGGTTTCCTCCACTGTTTTTTCCATTTTCAATTTCCTACTTATCACGTCTTACCTTTATATTTACTTCCTTTCCCTTGCTTTGGGTTTATTTTCTTCTTTTTCCAAGTTCTTCAAGAGGGAACTTACAGTATTGATTTGATACTTTTATTCATTTCTAGTATATGTATTTAGTGCTACAGATTTCCCTTTCAGCAATACTTTAGTTGTGTCCTACAAATTTCGGTGTGTTTTATTTTCATGTTCATCCAGTTCAATATCTGCTTTGATTTCTCTTGACACCCTCTACTTGACCCATATACTAGTTAAGTGTGCTGTGGGTTTCCAAGTGTTTGTAGATTTTTCTGTTATGTTTCTGGTTTTGATTTTTAGTTTCATTCCTTTGTAGTCAGAGAATACACTCTGTATGATTTCAATATTTTAAGATTTGTTTAAGATTGTTTTATAACCCAGAATAGTGTTTACCGTGGTATGTGTTCCATGGACACTTGAAAAAAAATACTTACCTACTATTGTTGGGTAGAGTGTTTTATAAATGTTGATTAGATCCTCTTTGTTGGTGGATTTGAGTTCTTCTGTATCTTTGTTCATATTCCCTCTAGTTGTTATATCAACTGTTGGGAGAGGGGTTAAAGTTCCAACTATAATTGGTTTGATCTACTTCTTGTGTTAATTATATTGGTTTTTGTTTCACATATTTTGCTGCTTTCTTGTCTGGTACATGCACATTTTATATCAACACTTTTGTCATTATATAATATCCCTCTTTGTCTCTGGTATTTTTCTGTGCTCTAATGTCTACTATATCTGATATTAATATATCCAGTCCTGTTTTCCTTTGACTAGTGTTTACATAATTTTATGTATTCTCATATTATTTTTAACCTACATATAGAACTGAGATTTATATACTGAATAGATCATTGGATCATGTTTATTAATCCACTCTGCCAATCTCTGTATTTTGTGTATTTAGAAGTTTTAATAATTTAATATAATATTGACATGTTAGTGCTAACATGTAATGTTTTAATTTTGCTGTATGTTTGCTAGGTATAAAATGCTGGTTGGAAATTCTGAAATACATTGTGCCACTTTCTTTCCGTGCTACATCGTTTCTGATGAGAAATCCACTGTCATTTGAAGCAGTTTGCCTCTATAGCTAAAGTATCATTTTTCTGTCACTGTTTTTAGCATTTTCTCCTGTGACTTCAGTTTTCTAATTCTAATGTGTCTTGACATAGATTTTTTGTTGTTGTTGTCTATCTTGTTTGAGACTCACTCAGCTTCTCAAATTGGTAAGTTTACATCTCTTGCCAAGTTTTCAGCCATCATTTCTATGAGTACTTTTTAAAATCCCTCCCTATTTAGTCTTTGCTTCTGGAAATTCAATATATGGAGCTTAAAATATTTTTGCTATATTCCCAAATGTCCCTGAGTGTTCTGTTTATTTATATTTCTGATCTCTGTTGTTCAGATTGGATGGTTTTACTATTTTGTCATTAAATTAACAGATTCTGGGGTACCTGGGTGACCCAGTTGTTAAGCTTCTGCCTTTGGTTTAGGTCATGATCCCAGTGTCCTGGGGTTGAGCCCCGTGTCAGACTCCCTATTCAGTGGGAAGCCTGCTTCTCTCTTTCCCACTCCCCCTGCTTGTGTTCCCTATCTCACTGTGTTTCTCTCTGTCAAATAAATAAAATCTTTAAAAAAAAAACTTTATTGCTTCTATCTTTTATTCCTTCCATTATTCTGTTGAGTCCATCCATTGAGCTTTTTTATTTTGGTTATTATATTTTTCAGTTCTAAAATTTCCATTTTGTCCTTTATATCTTCTATTTCTTTGCTGTTTCTGTTTTTTTTTTTTCTGAGGTTCTCTATATTTTCATTTGTTTCACACATGTTCATAATTCTTCACTGAAGCATTTATAGCATAACTGCATGAAAATTTTTGTCAGATAATTCTAATGTGTTTGTTATATTTTCAATCACCATATATTGATTGCTTTTTTTTTTACACACTTTGAGTTCTTCCTGGTTCTTGGTATGACAAATGATTTTTTTTATAGAAATTTGGACATATTTGTATTATGTTATAAGAATGGATCCTAGCTAAACTTTCCATTTTATCTGGTTTTCTCTGATACTGCTTTAGTAAGAGGAAGGATATATGCCACCTTTTCACTGCCACTTAGAGGTAAATGTCCATGCTCCCCAGTGAGCCTGCACTGATACCTGAGGTAGAGAGACTTCTCATTACTGATGGACAGGAGTGGTAGTTTGCACTCCTTATGGTATCCATTGTTATCATAATGGAAGTGACCTCATTGGCAGTGAGTGATGATAAAAGTCTTGACTCTCTATTGGGCTTCCATGATGTCACCCAGCACAGTAAGAAGGGGGAGGGGTACCACATTACTGATAGGTGGGGATGGAAAGTCAGGCTCCTCACATGATCTTCACTGACACCATGATAAGGATGCCTTATTACCAGCCAGTGAGGATGAAAGTCTCATCACCCTAATTGGTCTTTTTTTACATCATCCAAGTGGGGGTATTAAAGTGTCTCCTTAGAGGCTTACAAGGGTGAGAGCTTATAATCCTCACTTGGCCCTTACTGGCAGGGATGGCGTGTTGGCCACAGCTTCTTCTGTGGTGTTTGGCTGCAATAAAGGAGTTATTATCTAAAGTTTTAGATTTCGCTAGGTTGTTCTGTTCTGATTTTTTTAGCTACAGAGAGCAGGGTTTTGTTCACTTTTTTATCCTATGCCTATTTGCATTTCTGCATTGCTGGTTTCTTCAGCAATAAATCTTGACATAGGAGACAAAAAAAGAAATCTGGGGATTCACCAGCATGCCTTTTCTCAGGCCCCAAGACTCTAGCAAGTCATCATTTTCTCTCTACCTTTCAGAGTCTTATGTTTGTTTTATGTACAGTATTTTGGTGTTTTAGTTCTGTTTAATGAAAGTAACCAGAAAAAGTACTGAGTTATTTTATAATATGTTTAAAACTTAGTATAACAAGAACAAGATTATATAATGTTGCAGGCATCTCAGGTCAGGCAATAAAATTAATTACTTGGTATTTGTCAGGTATTTCTGAAGTTTCAGCTTTCTGTGCTCTTAAGATTTACATTAAATAACAGGCAATGTTTTGTTTTCCTGTTAAGGTTGTATGACATAATCTGAAAGACCAAGAGGATAAAAAAGTCATCATTTCAGCTTGACTCAGTGAAATTGCAGTTATCCACTTACTTAAGGGTCATAACTTCCAACAAATTATTGTTATTTCAAAAGCTTTTCTTTCCTTACAGACCACCCTTAGTGTTCATTTTAACCTTATTCCCCCTTTTAAAAGTTCTTAAGATCAAAAAAAGTAGAACAAAAAATATCAAAACAAGAGGCAATGTAAAAACCATACTCAGAAAAATATATAATATGAAAACTTTTCTTACTCAAGAAAACTAAAAATGAAAGGAAATTAATAGCTCTTTTAAACTAGTAAAATATAGCAAAAACTATTTTAGAAGAGAAAGAAGATATTAAAGAAAAGGGCAGAAATCTATATGATGAAAAGTAAACATTTATTTTCATAATGCGATATACTATTCTTGCACAAACTTGAAAATACTAGGCAACATATATATAAATACTTCACATATTTGGCTGAACTGGCATGAAATAAAGATTTGAAAGATGAACAAAGCAATGAACACGCTTGATATGATAAACGTATAGAGAATAATGTTAGGAGAGTAACAATCCTGACGTCATTTCATGTGGTGGGAATTCCACTGGAGTAACACTTTTGACCTCTTTCTAATTCTAATTCAACACACTTTTCTCTAAGGGATTAATCTGACTGTTCAGTGTAGAAGGAAAAAAATGTGACATATAGATGCTAGACACTTCCTCTTCAATTTCTCTTAGAACCACGTTTCCAACAGGGACCAGATAGTCTGCCTTGCTACTCTATGCCATATTTTGATCATATAGCCACCACCATTAACAGAGGGGTATATGTGACCAGAATTCCCTGGGATCAGATGGGGAATTCTGTCTAAATCTGAGGTTTAGGGTTAAGACACTTACTTTCCCTTGAATATCAGCGTATTGTCTAACATTAGCTTAATCACTATAGAAGTGATAGTTCGGATTCCACCTGTCAAATTTTTGGTTTATTTTTTTTATTGCTACCAGAACTCTTATGGAGAAGATGGATGTATTATTGTTGACTCCCCTCTAAAGTCCAACAACAACTTGAAGAGGCACACTTTATTTAAATTCACAAGGGGCACTTATGACAACATACGAGGCACTAAAGCAAGTCTCAAAAAAACTTCAAAGAAAAAAAGTCACTTAACAGAAATCATTAAGTAAAGGGAAATATTATTCAGCAATGAGAAAGAAGAAAATCCTGCCATATGTGGCAACATTGGCAAACTTGAAGGCATTATGCTAAGGAAGGTAAGTCAGACAGAGAATGACATATATTGTATGATTTCATTTATATGTTGAATCTAAAAAAAAATTAACTTGTAGAAACAGAATAGAATGGTAGGAGGCACTAGAGGGTGGGGGAACTGGAGATGTTGTTTAAGGGTACAAACTTAACGATTAGTAAATAAATAAATTCTGGGGGTGCCTGGGTGGCTCAGTGGGTTAAAACCTCTGCCTTTGGCTCAGGTTGGGATCAAGCCCGATGTCGGGCTCTCTGCTCCCTGGGGAGCCTGCTTCCTCCTCTCTTTCTGCCTGCCTCTCTGCCTACTTGTGATCTCTGTCTGTCAAATAAATAAATAAAGTCTTTAAAATAAATAAATAAATAAATAAATAAATAAATTCTGGAAATCCAATGAACAACTTAGTGATTATACTCAGCAACACCACATTATAAACTTCAAAGTTACTAAGAGACTAGATTCCAACTGTTCACAACACAAAAAATAAATGATAAATATGTGACATAATAAATGTGTTAGCCAACATTACTGTAATTGTATTATGATATATGAATGTATTAAACCAACATGTTGTACACTTTAAACTTACACAATGCCGTATGTCAATTACATCTCAATTTTTTAAAAAAATTAAGATAATGAAGAACAGCAAAACCAAAAAGCACCTCAGATAAGACCAGTAAAATTCACACATTTATAACGAAATGTAAAAAGAGAGAGAGAACACCATAACTACCACCAATAACAAAATAAAATGAAATATTAAGCATCTTTAGCTAGGTATAACTAGAGATATAGCAAATATTAAAATGATTATAGGTGGGCATTATGAGAAACTTCATGCCACTAAATTTTAAGGCATAAAGAAAAGATAATTTCCGAGAAAAATATAGGTTACTGTTGATGGGTATTAAGGAGGGCACAGATTGCATGGAGCACTGGGTGTTATATGCAAACAATGAACCATGGAACACTAATCAAAAACTAATGATGTACTGTATGGAGACTAACATAACACAATACATACATACATACATACATACATAAAAAAGAAAATAAATAGGAAACATCAAAGTCCTATAACACTATAATAATTTTTTTTTTAAAGTTTGAATCAATGGTTAATCTTTCTGTAAGGAAAATGCCAGGTCCACACAGGCACATTCTATCTAAAATACAAAAAAAGAAAAAGAAAAGCAAATTACTTGTAGATAAATGTTTCCAAATTATTTTTAAAAAGGAAAAACATACTCCTTCTTTTATGCACTTGTCATTTCCATTTTTTCTAAAACCTAACAGCATTGGTACAAGAAAGACAAATTACAGGCAAATTTTAATAATGAATCATGATTTAAAATCCTAAAACAAATATTAGCAAACCAAATAAAGCAATTTCTAATAATAATATAGGAATGGACAGATTAGATTTATCTCAGGAATGCCCAATATTATTGGAAAAAAATAGATTTGAAATGGGAGAGTATCTTGTATCAGATTAATCATCATACAGCTAACAACTATAATCTCTGGAAAAAATGTATAAAAACTAAAGTCATAGAAAGTGAGTGGCAAAACCAGGCAGAAATTTAGAGGATTATATTTTTGAAAGAAGGGAACTGCACTGGGAGAGATTAAAGTTTATATGGTATGTCACTCAGAGTTCTCCAAAGGAGAATAGAAGCCTCCCCAAAAAAGAAATATAACCATAGGAGATTATATATAAATATATAATATATAAATATATATAATATATAGTGTATATATTATATAAATATATATAAATATATAATCTCCTATGGTTATTTATATATAAATATATAATCTCCTATATATATACATATACATGTGTGTGTGTATTGTATAAAATCCTTGCATAAGTTAATAAATATAAATGTGTGTGTGTAGAGACAGATGTGTTTCCATTGGCTCACACCACTGTGGAGCCTGGCAAATCCGAAATCTGAATATACACATGCAGAAGAATGAAACTGGACCCCCTACCTTATACCACTAACAAAAATCACTCAAAATGGATTAAGGACTTGAACATAAGACCTGAAACCATAAAACTCCTAGAAAAAACATAGGTGGAAATTTTCTTGACATTGATCTCAGCAATGATGTTTTTTGGATTTTATACCAAAAGCAAAGAAATCAAAGCAAAAGTAAATAAGTAGAAATATATCAAACTAAAAAGATTATCCACAGCAAGGGAAACCAACAACAAAATAAAAAACCGAATTACAGAATTAGAGAAATATTTGCAAGCCACATATCCGATAAGGGGTTAATATTCAAAGTATGCAAGGAACTCATAACTCAATTAAAAAACTCAATGAAAAAATGGACAAATCACCTGAATGGATATCTTTTTGAAGAATACATTCAAATGACCAACCAATACAGGAAAAAGTTCTCAATGTCACTCATCAACAGGAAAATGTAAATCAAAACCGCAATGAGATGCCACCTCATAACTGTTAGCATGTCTATTATCAAAAAGAAAAAAGATAACAAATGCTAGCAAAGATATGCAGAATAGTGAGCCCTATACTCTGTGGCAGGAATGTAAACTGTGCAGCCACTTTAGAAAACAGTATGGAGGTTCCTCAAGAAATTAAAAGAAAACTACCACATGATCTAGCAACCCCACTTATAGATATCCAAAGGAAACAAAATCCTATCTTGAAGACATCTTTGTACTCTCATGTTTGCTGAAGCATTATTTACAATAGCCAAGATATGGAAACAACCTGAGTGTCCATTAGCAGATATATATATATATATATATATATACACACATATATATATATCACATATATGTAGTACACATATATAAATATATACAGTACGCATATATAAATATATACATACATAATGTGTGTGTGTGTGTATATATATATATATATATATATATATATAAAATGTACACACAGAGAGAGAGACACACACACACAATGGAATGGCTTCAGCCTTAAAAAAAAAGAAAAGATGGGAGTGGGGAATCTTGCCATTTGTGACAACATGGATGAACTTAGAGGGTATTATGCTAAATGAAATAAGCCAGACAGAGAAAGACAAATACTGCATAATATGACATACATGTGAAACCTTAAAAACAATGTTGAACTAATAGAAATAGAGAGTAGAATGGTGGTTGCCAGGGACTTGGGGGGGTGTTGGTGGTGGAAATAGGTAAAGTTATGTAAAATTATACAAACCTTCAATTATAAGGAGAATAAGGTCTGAGAATCTCATGAGTAACATGATCACTATAGTTGATAAATATGTATAATTGAAATCTGCTAAGAGAATGGAACTCAAGTATTCTCATTCCCCCTAAAAAAAGATAAATATGTGAGGTGTTAATTAACTTGATGGTATGGGAATCTTCTTGCAATATATGTATATAACAAATCATCACACTGTACACCTTAAATATATTAAAATTTTGTCATTTATATTTCAAAAAATCTGGGAAAAAAGTGGTTGCAATGCACACAGCATAACACACATAGAGGTAAAAGGTATGACAATAATAGCACAAATGACAGGGTAGAAAGTGAGAGTACTTAAGAATCTTAATCTAGGGGCGCCTGGGTGGCTCAGTGGGTTAAAGCCTCTGCCTTCAGCTCAGGTCATGATCTCAGGGTCCTGGGATCGAGCCCTGCATTGGTCTCTCTGCTCAGCGGGAGCCTGCTTCCCCCTTTCTCTCTGCCTGTCTCTCTGCCTACTTGTGATCTCTCTCTCTCTCTGTCAAATAAATAAATACAAATCTTTTAAACAAACAAACAAACAAACAAACAAAAAAGAATCTTAATCTATATGGGGGCCTGGGTGGCTCAATCAGTTGAGCATCCAGCCTTGGTTTCAACTCAGGTTATGGTCTCGGTGTCCTGGGATTGAGCCCCACATCAGGCTCCCCGCTTAACAGGGAGTCTACTTGTCTCCTTCTCCTAAGTGAATAAATAAACCTTTAAAAAAAATCTTAATCTATAAAGTGTTATACTATTATTTTATAGTAGACCGTGAAAAGGTAAAGATGTATATTATAAACTATACAACAGTCACTTAAAATGTAAAACACAAAGAAGTTTTTTTTTCACCTAATATGTTTAAAAAAAAAAAGGATGTAAAATGAAATCTTAAAAACCCTCAATCCAATAGAAGGTGGGAAAAGAAGAGGAAAGCAAATGGAAATGAATGAATAATATGAGACAAATAGAAAACAAGTTGGATGATGTAACCCAGACCTATAAATATTTATTTTAAACATAAAAGGTATAAACCATGGATCAGCAAACTATGACCCATGGACCAAATATAGCCCATTGTGATGTTGTTAATAATTGTATTGGAACAAACACAGCTATGCCCATTCATTTATGTGTGTGGTCTATGCAGCTTTCATGCTATAATAGGAGAGTTTAGCAGTTTCAACAGAGACTATTTGATCCAAAAGCCTAAAATATTGCCATCTGGCCATTTCAAAAATACTTTTTTGACCATTGGTCTATATACTCCAGTTTAAAGCCAGAGAGTCTCACTCAGCCTAATCTCTTCCAGTCTCATCCATGTTGCTACAAAAGTTGGGTATTCATCCTTTCTGATGGAGGCATAATACTCCATAGTGTATATGGACCACATCTTGCTGAGTGAAATAAGTCAAGCAGAGAGAGTCAATTATCATATGGTTTCACTTATTTGTGGAGCATAACAAATAGCAAGGAGGACATGGGGAGTTAGGAGAAGGGAGTTGGGGGAAATTGGAAGGGGAGGTGAACAATGAGAGACTATGGACTCTGAAAAACAATCTGAAGGGTTTGAAGAGGTGGTGGGTGGGAGGTTGGGGGAACCAGGTGGTGGGTATTAGAGAGGGCACGGATTGCATGGAGCACTGGGTGTGGTACAAAACAATGAATACTGTTATGCTGAAAATAAATCTTAAAAAATGTTTAAAAATTAAAAAAAAAAGCCAGAGAGTCTCAAATTGGACTTAAGAAAATCAGTTAAATGCAATCTGCAAGAAAACCACCTTAAATATAAAAACATTGATAAGTTAGAAGTGGAAGACAGAAACAGTTATGCCAATAAACATTAATTGTAAACAAACTGGGATGGCTAAGATAATATCAGATAAGGAAGACTTCATAAGAAGTGTTATCACCAGAGATAAAAAAGAGTATTTCCTAATAATAAAGTTGTCAATTTGTTAATAAATAGCACATTTAAATCTGTATGCCTCTAATAACAGATTCAAAATATATGAAGCAAAAACAAAGAGAAGTGAAATGAGAAATGGACAAATCTACAAATATAATGGGAAATAATACTCCTCAATGAGTAATTGATAGACAAGATAGATAGAAAATTAGTAGACATAAAGACTTGAACAGCACTATCGACCAACTTGACATAATTGGTTTTAATGAATATTTTATCCCAAAATAGCAGAATACACATTCAAGTGTTGGCAGAACAGTCACCAGTATTGGTTCCAATCAACATAGTTATTAATAGCAGATATCTGTAGTTCAAAAGGGTCTTTGAAGTTTACAGACGCCAAGACTGTGATTTCCTTTACTCATTCCGGAAGTTTATAGTTTCCATTGTACAACATGAGAGGAAGCCGAAAGCCTAATTGGTGGTCTGTTGTATCCGCTATCATTTCTCTAAAAGTGACTCTTCCCAATTGGGACAATCTCCCTTGAATTTTATGAGGGTTCACAGCATAAGCATATAAACCATCATTACTAATTATACACTCAGCACTGAGAGCAATAAAAGTGGTGCATGACAGTGGCCCAAACAGCACTACCAGATGGTCACAGTGCCTTCTGTAGTAAGCAGTAAACAAAACAGTATCTCCCTCTCTCTTCCCTTCACCCACACCAGAGAGTGACAAGGAGTCACGCTGTGGTCGCTTGGCCTACTTGTCTGCCTATGTGACCAGCTACAGAAACTGCTCAGGTTGGGGGACAAAAAAGCCTTACAGTTCAGTTTGGCCCATCGGCAGGAAGTTCAAGGATGTTCAGGGTCCATGGTGATCTGCCTGATCTAACACACAGTAATAAAATAGATAGGTTTTGATATAAAAACAGATTGACAGATCAATGAAACAAAACAGTGAACTCAGAGAAAGACCTTGTTTAGGTTAGAATTTAATATATGATAAATATGGAAATATAGCACCACAAATCAAATGTGGAAGGATAAATTGTTTTGTATATGACATTAAAAAGGAAAACTGGATCCCTAAATACATCATGTATAAAAGTAGAATCCAGACAGATTAATCAAAGATAAAATAGAAAATCAATAAAAGAAAATGTCAGAATATATATTTGTGATTTAGAGATAAGGAAGAATTGTCTTTAAAATACTTGAAGAGGGCACCCGGGCAGCTCAGTGGGTTAAGCCGCTGCCTTCGGCTCAGGTCATGATCTCAGGGTCCTGGGATGGAGTCCCACATCTGGCTCTCTGCTCAGCACGGAGCCTGCTTCCCTTCCTCTCTCTCTGCCTGCCTCTCTGCCTACTTGTGATCTCTCTCTGTCAAATAAATAAATAAAATATTTAAAAATAAACAAATAAAATAAAATAAATACTTGAAGAAAAAAAATATTTGAGGAGCACAAATCCTCAGGCAAAAATGTGTTGAATAAACTAACATAAAAATTAAATATTTTTGTTTAATGAAGAATAGTATGGATAGAGTTAATAGAGAAGTGATAGTAAGAAAAAACTCGCAATATCAAAACTGACAATGCAAAAATATACAAAGAATTCCTTTAAGTCCCTAAGAGTTAAATAACTCAAGAGGGAAAAAAATGGGCACACATGTGAAAAGGCAATTAAAATATAATGAACTCCAAAAGCAATAAACAAACCAAAAGATATTCAAACTCAGTAGTAATCATAGAAGCAAATGAAAACAGTCATGAAATATTATCTTATCCCTGTTAATTTGCTTAAAATGTAAAACTAGGTGAGGCCAATTATTAATTGTATGTGAGGATATAGGAACCGTCACTCCTGCTAGGAGAATGGTGGAACATTTTCAAGAGCTGTCTGTCAGCGTTTATTCTAATCAAGTCTACACACACAGGTATGACCCAGGAAATACACTCTTAGGTATGTAGCCTAAAGAAATTCTCCCATTGATGCACACGGACATACATAAAAATGCCAATCATTACCTTGTTTATTGTGATAGGGATTCAGAGAAAGCTGAGTGCCCGTCACTGTCTGGAGAGTAGACGGTCAATTTTGATGGATACACATGGAATCTTATGAAACATTTGCAAAGAATGGACTAGATATTTAGGGAGTATCAAGGCTGACACTTCACTGCTAAGTAAAAGAAGTAAATTGAGAGCTGTGATTTACCACAACTTCCACAAATTTAAAAAAAAGTCACACACACAAAAAGCATATAATCAAATAAGCAAATATACTTCAAATATAATCAAATAATGCATATAATATGTATTACAATGTTTACTAATGGTGAATGGGGAGAATGAAAATTGAGAATGGAGACAAATGAGAATAGATGAGAGAGAGAGAGAGAGAGAGAGGAAATAAGTACAAGTAGTTCTTTCTGTCTTTAAATAGTTTGGAATGGCCTCAGCTGGAGATAGCAACATAAGGTAAGCATAAGTCTATAAAAACAAAGACAAATAACCCAATTTGAATAAGATAGAATGTTTCAAAAAATGCTGCAGAAGAGAAGCTTCGAAAGGTAAGTTGGCAGGCTGAATTTGGACTGTTTTTATTTATTTTGATCTAAAAAATAAGATGTAAACTTTACTAATATTTAATATATGGATTGATACTGGACCTCTAGCTTGTAATTAAAGATATTTTGGATCCCTATCGAAGAAAAATTCTAAAGAGTATCAAATTATCTGTCATTTCTCCTAAAATCTATCCTAAATCTCTTCTGCCTCAGTGTAGCTAACATCTATGGGCACTTCCTATGGCTCTGTGATGTCATTTCCTTTTGTAGCTATTAATTCCCTGCAGTGTTTGTACTGTACTCAACCCAGGCTGTCTGATAACAGATGTGATTTCCAGCTGTGTCTATATACCAACCACAGTGGGTTCATTAATAACAATTATTAAGTACTTTATGTTATAAATCGAGCCCGTGGCAATAGAGAAAACATCCAGTCATTTGTTTTATGGCCTCTTGTCAGAGCTAACTATAAATTCCCATTATCTCAACATTATCAGCACTGCAAAATGAATCTAAGCATGAGTCATAAATAAAACTACCAAACAGCTCAATCATGCTGGAAAGAACAGAGCATAAATGAACACTTGACAATGTAAGGTTATATATGAACTTAAATAATAACTCAAGCCTTCTTGTCAGCTAATTATGTAAATTATTATTTTTAAGACTTACATTTATATTTGCATGGCTGGTGCATTCATTTAGTCATACAATTAGAGTTCGATAAATATGTAGTCCATACACTGCCCTCCCATAACCTAAGGGTTCCTGCTGGTGATGTATGATATACAGTGAAAACGAAGAGAGAAGTTTCAACTGAGAGAATGTCTCTTAGGACTCTAGAGAGCAGCGAGAAAAAAAATCACATTTTCCCTGAATATTACATTTCACAGGAGAAATAATTAAATTTAAGAAGATTAATAGAAGAGGAGCAGCAACAAACTATATGCATTATTGGTTCCTGGGTGAAAGTCCATATGGATTTTCAGTTACTTGTAAAAATATTTATTTAGTTATCCCTCTGTGTTGGGTCCAAGCTGTCGTAAATGATGAAGACAGAACGGAAAGATAAACTGAACACATGAATTTAATTTTTAAGAGAAAACTAGCTGATAAACACATGAGAAATGTTGGAACTCACTAATAACAAAGACATGCAAATTAAAATTATGAGATATTCTTTTTCATGTTTTAAAAGCTAATTCCTAGTAGTGGAGAGAAAGCAATGAAATGGGAAATTTGATCCTTTACTGCAAGGCATACAAAGGGGTTAAAACCTGACAGGCCATTTGTCATATCTACCCAGAACTCTAAAATTGTTCATTATGTTTTTTTTTTAATTGAGGTATAATTGACATAAAACATCATACTAGTTTCAGGTATACAGCATAATGATTTGATATTTATATATATTATGAAATGATCACCATAATAAGTCTAGTTAATATCCCAAAATATGGAATGCTTCATAAATTTGTGTGTCATCCTTGCACAGGAGCCATGTTGATCTCCTCTGTATCATTCCAATTTCATTAGATATGCTGCCAAAGTGAGCATAGTGCTCATTACTTTTGATCAGTACTTCTAATTCTGGAAAATTTATCAGTTACAGATTTAATACATGAATGTTAACGATATAGAATTTTTAAAAAAGAAATAGCTAATAATAAGGTCCATTATGTAAATGGGAAAATAGTTCAAATAAAGTCTAAAAGGAAATAGTTAAGTAATTCATAACACACCCATATGATAGACTACTGTGTGCCACCCAAAGTCATTTTGAAAAGATTATTTAATAAGAAAGTGTTCATGGAATTCTTTTAATAGGTTATAAAAAGTTATGGATAGTATAATTTCAATTATTAATCATACTAAGAAGTTTTTACACTCATATATACATGCATCAATACAGAAGGCTAGAATAAAATATCCTTTAAAATTGTCATTTTCACACAAGAGAGGTATGGATACTTTCTATTGTCTTAATTTTCTGTATTTTCTAAAATTTCTTTCAGAGAGAGAATTAATGTACAACAAATCTGGCTAGTAAGGATTTCAATTCACATTTTTTCCAGGCCTTCCATAACCTGTATCCAATAAGCCCCTCCAATCTTGCCTTTCACAAAGTTGAACATAAAACTGGCCAACTCCATTTTCTCACTGCCCCCAAATCATGCTCTGCCTTGCAAACCAACCTTTGCTCAAGTCACATTTCATGTGTACACTCAAGGTGACAAAATTAGCTGAGAAACATTAAAGTTGGAACCTTAATGAACTCAATCTTCTGCTTAGAATCATGTAGAAAAAGGACTACCCCAATAGTCAAAAGTAATCACAACCCCTACATCCTATGGTGAGCGCTGCGAATTGTGTAAGACCAATGAATCACAGACCTGTACCCCTGAAACAAATAATACATTATGTGTTAATTTTTTTAAAAGCACGTATCAAAAGGATACCCAGTTCATCACCCACAACCAAACTGCTCAAAGTCCATTGTGCGGCCTCTATTTTTCCCTTACACCCTTCTGCCGTGTGCACACAAGTGTTCCCACCTTCTTCTAAGCTTCTTTAAGATTCAGTGGCCCTATTTGCTTTATCCTCTGTTACATCACATCTTTTTCTCTAACCAGTCTCCAGACTGGCAATGGCAGAACTATGAGAGGGTGAGCCTCAGTTTCCACATCTGTAAAGAAAGAATAACAAGCCCTGTCTTACACATATCATAAATATCCTAAAACTGTATTGTACATGTTGTGACTATTATAACTTCTTTTTCTCATTCATTCAGTAGGTATTACTACTATATAACCAATACTCTGCAAGCACTATTTTACCCACAACTAGGGAAGTATTTATACTTCATTAATCCCTCTCTCTGCCTTCCTGAATGGAGTCCATCATTAATTCTATTTTACCTTCATATTATATCTTATATCATCCACAGTTTTCTTCTGCCCATTGGCAAAAATCTAACCCAGGCATCCATGATCTTTGAAGTAACTCCTAACTCCTCCTCCCATCCACTTTTGCCTCCTCTGCCCTATTACCCATATAGAAGCCAAACATTTTCTTTTAAAAGTTCATCAAAAACAGTCAATTCTAATCCCAGAATGTCCAATGGTGTCATTAACAAACATGATAGGTCCAGTTATTAGGGTAACACACAGATAATGGCATAAGACTACAAGATGGAAACGAACCCATGAAAGGGATGTTTATTTGCCATAGAACTCTGTAAGTCTGTGCATTTGAGAGAGAGAGAAGTCTGATGAAAACCTCCTCTGATATACACAGCTACACTTTCCTCATTGGATGTGTGAGGTACAGCAGATACCTATCAAAGGAACTCTTTGAATACACTGAAATTGACAAATTACTTCTTCAACTTTACAAAAGATATTAGGACACATTTACATTGTTTTTCCCACGGATGACTACACTAGTAAAATTTGTAAACCAAGCAAACACTCTATGACTTAAATACCTTAACAGCTTCTTATTGTACTTAGAATAAAATCTTTGATCCTTACCATTGACCTACAAGTCTATGCATGGCCCCTTCCTATCTCTCCAGCCAATACCTCCGTGGCTTATTATGCTTACACTGACTTTTTTTCTTTGCTATTTTAGCTCTTCCCACATTTGTAGAGTGCCATTCCATTGCTCTATTCCACCCGAATAATTTTCACAGAGGTTCAATCAAGTTGATGCACGTATGTCAAACTGATGTTAGGGTGTGACAGGAGTGTATGTGGAGCTGAGGTGCTTCCTAAGATACTCCTAATAGTATAGGAAGGATTCGGCTACTGTAACGAGCTCAATCTATTAGCACTCTTCATTGAAATACAAAAGTGATTTTGAGGATACGATAGGTCCATTACTTGCATTTGTTTCATTCCAATCCCATGGACTGGGAGATTTGTGATTTAAAGGCAGTTGTGTAAAATCATTAATTGCTTTTTCTCTTCTGGGAAATTGGTCCACTATATAAAGAAAAATAAGTTGGATCCCTACTGTTAGTCACTTGTTCAATATCTGTTTCCTTCTTCTTTGGTGATTAAATTTTATTTTATTTTGGGTGTCACTGTGTCTGGTTAAATTCTTGCTTCTGCTTTCCTACTAAAAGTTTACAGTGTCCATTGACAGGCATACTTATGGCTAATGACACATATGCAAGACATTCCTGGGAAAGATTATGTTTTCTGGGAAAAAAGAATGGATGTAAATGATAAGGCCTTTTCCCTTCCCCATTTCCTCCTTTGGATGTGGACATAATGTCTAAACCTCCAGCAGCCATCTGGTAACTATGCAAAGATAAACATGAAGCAAAGATCAAAAGGTTCACAGTGAAACTATCCTGACACCATTAAGCTACTACTAAACCAACTTTTTCAGATATTTATTTCCAGTTCTACATGGCCCTTCCCCAATTATTTATGAGACAAACAAATATGTCTGTGAAGTCTGGATAGCTCCTATGTTTTGGTGTTCAAGGACGTAGTGCTAGTTATGTGACCTCCTGGTCCAGGAAAGCCAGAAAGCCTTGAAGTTGCAAAACCAGGTGGTGGTTTGTAGTGGGGCAAAGGAGAATATCTATTTCCTTATTATGTTTCATGTTAAGTATAAAATGGTGATTGTGGCACTTTTCTGAAACCCTTGTTTTCAAATAAACAGCAATTACAGGGAACACAGTGTCCAGCTGAGGACAAACTTATAGAATTCTGGAAGCTGAGACTTTAGCAGAAGCACATAAATGAAGGAAGTTTTAGTTTACTACTCTCAGTCCATGATAGATCAACTGATTGAATATAATCAATAACAATATCAACATCCTAAATAACATAAAGAACAGGGTATATCTAGATGATATTTATTAAACTTTTTATTCTGAAAAGACATGATTTGTTTTTCAAGTGTCAATGGAACAGGCATACAGATTGGCTCTGAGTCCTAGGTTGTGTGAGAGTTTTAAATAAAAATTAACTGTACAGTTTCACTAAAAATTCTATAGGAACTCTGTTCAAAATGGCAGGCACTAAACACAGGTGGTTATTTAAATTGAAATGAGTTAAAATTAAATATAATTTAAAAATTGTGTTCTTCAGTCATAGTGGCCACATTAGAGAGCACAGATACAGAACTATTTCATCACTGCAGAAAATTCCCTTGAACAGGGTTGCTTTAGGAATGGAGACACAGCTGTATGGCTAGACATCCCTCAGTATGTAACATATATAGCGGATTTGATTGCTACTAGAAAGTAAGCTCCATGAATGAAGAGATTTTTATCAAAGTTACACACCGCTGTATCTCTAATATCAAGACAGTTGCTTAGGCATACATGGTGATCAACAAATAATTGCTTGGTGAATTCAGAACTCTCAATTCAATTAGGTATAATAGGCACTATGTGTTATTCTCAAAATTTCTTGTACTTTTCTTGGCCTTGAACACTCAATCTGCTTAGAGCACATGTCTCATTTTCATTCCATTCTATTCCTGCTTAAATTTTAGCCCAGTGTAATGACTTCTATACTTTCATTAAAATGGAAAAGCTCAGTCATTTCCCTCCTGTAGGGTTCTTCCCTATTGCGTTTCTCTCCTTTGTGTCTCCTTTCCTAGTCACATGGAACTCTTTACTTATGATACATCTGGTTGCCAAATATGTGGAAATTTGTCCTCCACAACTATCAATTATTTGCAACACCAGCGATTTAAGTCAATTCTGACACTACCAGGAGACACTATCAGATTCCCATGGGTTAAGAGCTCAGACCCACAAGACTGTCCCCACCCCCCACCCTCACACATTTCAGATGCCAGACACATATTCAGGTTATCAACTATACTTCTATAGATTGGAGGATATACTGGCTATAGACTGGAGTATAGAAACACCTTCTCCTTGGGTTTGATTAATTTGCTGGATTGCCTCACAGAACTCAGAGAAATGCTTACTTACAATTATCAGTTCATTAAAGGATATGATCCAGGATACAGATAAACAGCCAGATGAAAAGGAACAAAAGGAACTCCCCAATTAGGGGGGAGTTTCTGTCTCGGTGGAATGGGACCTATCACTCTTCTAGTAGATTGATGTGATCACCTAACTGGAAGCTCCCCCAACACCATACTTTTGAGATTCTATGGAGGCTTCATCCTGCAAGCATGACCAATTACTAACTCCATTGCTAGCCTCTCTGCCTCTCTGGAGTGGGAGTGGGGCAGAGCTGAAAATTCCAAGCTTCTAATCATGGCTTGGTCTTTCCGGTGACAAGCCCCCATCCAGGTGACATCCAGCACCCACGTGGAGTCAGCTCATTAGAACACAAGATGTCCCTAGTGCTCTTATCACTCAGGAATTTACAAGAGTTTTTAGCTGCCCCATGTCAAGAGTAGGGTCAGAGACAAATTTTGAAACAAGAGATGTTCCTAGTGTCCTTATCACTTATGAAATTATGAGGGTTTCAGGAGCTCTGTGCCAGGAATAAGGGGGCAGGAATCAATACATATATTTTCTATTATCCCATTCACTTACTAAAATCTCAGTCTCATTCAGAAAAATATTCTGTAAAATTCAAATATTATCTTTATAGTTGCCATGGAGTTTCTCTTCAGTCTCCAGGTAGGACACTCACTCTTGTCCACTCTCTCCCTCCCTCCCCCTCTCCCTCTCTTTCTACAAGCTTCTCTCCCTCTTTCTCCTTTCCTCCTTCTCTCTTCTCCCTCTCCCTCTTCCTCCTTTCCTCCTTCTCTCTTCTCCCTCCCCGCTCTCTCTCCCTCCTCGTTCTCCCTCCCTACCCCTTACTGTTAGTTCTCAGTCTTCACCTTCCCAGCAGTAGGGAAACTTTGGGTGCCTCCCTCTCACCTGTCTTGTTCAGGAGAGGAGGCAGCAGCAGGAGAGAGAAGGGATATTGACTATGTAACTGTCAGTCCACTCAGAGTAGGCGGGACTCCTCCAGTCTAGATCTGCTTCTCCTACTACCTGTGGCCTTAATTATCAAGGTGACCTTATTTTATGAGGTTGAACTGTTTTCCTGGGGCCTCACCTATGCCCCTTCCATCCTAGAGGAGATTCTGTGTCCTCCTCCTGAGCTCTGCCAGAGAGATAATCGCTGATGTCACTTTAGCTATTCTTAATAACTGTTATTTCTGCTTTATATTTCGAATATCTTTATTTCTTTGAAAATACTTTTTATACTTATCATAAATACTTGTTTGTTCTATTCCACCAATTATTCCTCTTAGAATAGGTACCATATTGTGCATTTCTTTTTTAATCCTTATATAACTCAGATGTTTGATTGTTTTGGGGAACTCATATTCCTTTGACAACTTTTTTGGATGCTCAGAACAAGATAGTGAACTTGGATATATAATTTGATATCGTTGACATATATAGGATATTTAAAACCATGGAAATGGATGAGATCACCTAGGGAGAAAGTATTTAGAGTGAGATAAGATGAGGATTATGCTAGACCTTAAAGGAATTCTAATATTTAAGGTTAAGGGGAAAGTAGAGAAATCAGCAAAGACTACTGAGAGCCAGCGGGGTAAAAAGCAACACAGAGAGGTTATAGTGTTACAGACCCAAGGATGGTTCAGTAAGGAGGGTATGGGTATTTGTGTCAAATTCTTGTCAAGTCTGTTTCAAGCAAGATGAAAAGTGAAAAACCTGACTTTGCAAACAAAAAGCAATGGTTTTACTCAATCCTTTGGATCTCATGTAGTCTGTGGAGACATTCATCTTACTGTTAGATGGCACAGATATGGACATGAAACAGCAAAAGGCTATGCTTCTCACCTTGCCACTACAGAGTAAATTCACTTATTCCACAGCCACCTCATTCCCCTAGTTTGGGAGGGACTGCCAGGCAGTCTACAAAAGAAGCGGAAACCTGCCATGGCCTTCCACTCACAAAGGAAAGTAAGAAATTTTGTGTAGTGCTCAGGAAAGATTTGGCTGCCTTCTTGGCAGGCTAGCCCTCAGAAGCAGGGAAACAGCCTCCTCCCAGGAAATGTGTTGCATCCCCAGCCACCATCTTACCATCAGGAACTAGACAGAACAAACAAAACAATCCAGGAGGTTCCAAACTGTGTTTGTCAGGTTTTTAGGGTACTCTCCATATTTGATTTTTGATTCAAGTTATCAATAGACAGGTGATGGATGGATGGATGGATGGATGGGTGGATGGACAGATAGATGTATAGATACAAAGATAGGTATCTGACTATATTTAAGAAAAGACCATATTACTCAGCAGTCAGAAAGTATGAATACCTACCTTTGCATCAACATGGATGGAACTGGAAGGGATTATGCTACGTGAAATAAGTCAAGCAGAGAAAGACAATTATCATATGGTTTCACTCATATGTAGAACATAAGGAATAGCATGGAGGACCACAGGGGAAGGGAGGGAAAACTACATGGAAAGAAATCAGAGAGGGAGACAAACCATGAGAGCTCTGGACTCTGGGAAACAAACTGAGGGTTACAGAGGGGAGAAGGTTGGGGGAATAGAATAGGCGGGTGATGGGTATTAAGGAGGGCACCTGTTGTGATGAGCACTGGGTTTTACACACAACAGATGAGTTGTTGAAAACTACTTCAAAAACTGATGATGTGGAGCACCTGGGTGGCTCAGTGGGTTGAGCCTCTGCCTTCAGCTCAGGTCATGATCTCAGTGTCCTGGGATCAAGCCCCATGTCGGGTTCTCTGCTTGGCGGGGAGCCTGCTTCCCTCCCTCTCTGCCTGCCTCTCTGCCTATTTGTGATCTCTGTCTGTCAAATAAATAAATAATATCTTTTTAAAAACCTGATGATGTACTCTATATTGGCTAATTGAACATAATAATTAAAAATAAAAATTAAAAAAAGAAAAGACCATGTACATACAAATATATTTTATGCCAGTTTTTAATGCATAGGAGACAAATAAATGCATTAACTTGCCAAATGATACTAGTTAGGTTTTGTGCAGACCTCAGTGGAAAGTGTTCCTACCATTTCAAACTGCAAGATGAACTATTTAAAAGTATGTATATCATTTGAACTACCTATCTTTGTGATTCAGGGATTTGTTGATAGAAGAGTGAATAGGTCAATGGGGCAAAAAGGTAAATATTATGCATAAATGCTGATGTATAATAATTAAAGTACCCTTATTTTTCTAATTTAACTTTGTTAAGTATTGTTCAATTTAAAAATAGAAGATGATTTATAATAACAAAATACAACTTCTGTTTATTTTTTTTTCTTTTCCATTGGGGTCCTTTTCTTACCTTTTATTTATTGTTGTTATTGTTTTACATTTTTACTGAAATGAAACAAATATACAGAAAGATCATATATTTTAAGCTTGATGACATGTCATAAAAAGAACACATTCATGTAACCATCCCTAGAACAAAAATAGAACATTAGCAGCATTTCAGAAGTCCTTCATCCAACTATTAATCACTTGTCCCTTCCTCCTCCCCAAAGTTAAATACTATTCTGACTTATTAATCTGACACCATAAATGCATAGTTCCTATTTTTAAACTTCATATTAATTAAAATAATACAGATGAAACATTATGAGACTGGATTCTTTTGATAGCATTGTATTTATAAGGTTTCTATGTTTTGTTCTGTGTAATAATATTTTATTCATTTTCAGAATATTTAGACTTGTAGTACATGAGTATACCAAATTTATCTATTTCACTCTTCATGGACATTTTGGCTTTGTCTATTTTTTATTATTATAAGGGCAATTTTGATCATTCTTTAGATGTATTATAATACATAAGAAATTTGTGTTTATAAAGTATACAGATATTTAACTTGAGTGGATAATGATAATTTTTCAAAGTGGTCGTATGGGCAACCCAAAGCCATCTATAGATGCAGTATAATCCCTATCAAAATTCCAATGGCATTTTTCACATAAATAGAAAAAAAATCCTAAAATTCATGTGAAACTACAAAAGACTCTAAATAGCCAAAACAATCTTGAGAAAAGAACAAAGCTGGAGGCATCATGCATTCTTATTTCAAACTTTATTACACAGCTATAATAAAACAGTATGGTACTGATATAAAAATATACATACAGACCAATGGAACAGAATCAAGAGCCGAGAAATCAACCCACACCTACATAGTCAACTAATATTAGACAAGAGAGCCAAGAATACTCAATGGGGAAGGGATAGTCTCTTCCAGAAATGGTGCCAAGAAAACTGGATATTTGTATGCAAAAGAATAAAATTGGACCTCTATTTTACACCACTCAAAAAATTAACTTGAAATGGGTTAAAGACTTAAATGCAAGACTCGAAACCATATAACTCTTAGAAGAAAACACAGGGAAAAGCTCCTTGGCGTTGGTCTTCACAACATTTTTTTGGATGTGATACCAAAAGCACAAGCAAGCAACAAAAGCAAAAATAAATAAGTTGGACTACATCAAACTAGAAAGCTTCTGCACAGCAAAAGAAACAATCAATACAATGAAGAGGCAACTTACAGAATGGGAGAAAAATATTTACAAACTATATATCTGATAAGGGTTGATATCAAAATATGTAAGAAACTCATATGCCTCAATAACAAAAAATATCTGATTTTGAAATGGGCAGAGGACCTGAATAGACATTTTTTTCCCAAAGACGTACAAATGGTCAACACGTACATGAAAAGATTCTCAACATCGCTAATCATCAGGGAAATGCAAAACCACAGTAAGATATCATCTCAGCTAGTAGAATGGCTATTGTCAAAAAACAAAATAACACATGCTGGTAGAGAAAAGGAAAACAAAATAATACATTCTGGTGGAGAAAAGGAAACACTTGCGCATTGCTGGTGGGAATGTAAATTGGTCCGGCCACTATGGAAAACATATGCGAGTTTCCCAAAAAATTAAAAATAGAATTACCATATGATCCAGCAATAATACTTCTGTGTGTATATACAAAGAAAATAAAACCCCTATCTCAAAGAGATATCTGTACCCCCATGTTTATCACATTCACAACAGCTATGACATGAAAACAATCTAAGTGCCTACTAATGGATGAATGGATAAAGAAAATATGATATATACATGTATATATAAAATCATACACATATTATGATTTTAATTTGCATTTCTCTGATGACAAATGAGTTGAAGCTTCTTTTCATATGTTTTAGTGACCACTTGTTAAGTACCTGGTGAAGACCATTGCCCGTTTTTCTATTGGACATCTGGCTCCTTTTTATTGGTTTCTAGGAGTTTTATAGAGACAGAGATATAGAGTCCAGATATGAGTTCTTTTTTGGTTACTGTATATTTCATATACCTTCTATTCTATGGCTTACCTTTTTACTCTCTTATTGGTGTCTTTTGATGACCAGTAGTCCCTAATTTTACTGTAGTCCAACTTACCAAATATTTCCTCTAAAATAAATTATTTTTGTGCCTTTTAAAAAAACTTTTGCCTAACTCAGGGATAAAGATAATTATCCTATGTTATCCTCTCAAAGCCTATTACATTACCTTTTGCATTTATATCTAAAATTTACCTAGAATCAATTTTTGTGTGTGGTGTGAGATAGACTTTCATTTTAGGTTTTTTTTTTCTTTTGTGGGGGGGCATGGGGAGAGGATAAAAATATTCCCAAACTTCCAAACTCTTACAACAGTTTGAAAATCACATGACTATAATATATATCATCATTTAGTGGGTGCCAAAGTGAAATCCAAAAAGATGAAGTGATTTTTCTAGAGTCATGTATCTTGACTAGACCCTGGTAGCTATTGACCCAACTTTTAATTTTAAATCTCTTCTCCTTCCTCTTTTCTCTTTTCTGTCTTCTTCAACAGCTGGAATCCTAATATTTTTCCTACTATTTCTTTGCTTAAAAATATTCTGTATTTATGTAAGATTTAAATGGTCATAGCTTAGGGTTATCATTCCCATAAGTATCTACATTTCATACAATCATTAAGTGAAAAAGTCTAAGGTAGACTTTTAAGAAGTCATTGTTATGTGTGGAAGAATTAGGCAGGGGTAACAAGATTTTGAAAGGTCTTTTCTTTCAACTAATAATTACTGATCTAATAATTACCGACAATAATTACCGATCTAATAATTAATGAGCACTCACTATGTATTAAAAACTACACTAAGTTCCATAAAAATGTATCTCGTTTAATTATCGCAATATTCCTGTGAGGTGGACATCCATGCCTTCCTGACCCTAAGAGCGAGTACCTCTGTAAAGTTCATGTTGTAGTTGCCTCACTTACTTTACCCTGGTCCTGACCCTTGGCCAGAGAAACATGAATACTATGAACAAAAACAATATCCCACTTTCCACATTTCCTCAGAGTCTGTACAATTTAGGTTCTACCAATTGGATCACTTGAATGATACTTAGAAGATGGAAGTGAGCAGAGGTCATCTTTCTGTTGCTGTTTGCGCTGACAGTTGAAGCCTTGAACATATGAGAATCAAGATGCAGTAATGGCATCCAAATGTAGCAACTGTGAGTGTCAAGAGTTTATTTGTGACAAAGACAGTAGCTTTCTGATCTCTGGATTGCAGCTCTAGTATTGTGTCCTCGAGCTCAATGATTTCAACCTTTGACTCTATTGCTGTAGCAATTCCAATTATTCTGAAGCACCTAATTTTCCATATTAAGTAGTCCCTTTCCACTTAAGATACCCAGAGTCGTTTCTGTTTTATGCATTGAACTCTGACAATAGCAATGGATTTAAAAATGACACCAATGTTTTATTTTTTTGCTTTGCCCTAATAGACTCATCAAATCCAGTATCTAGAGAGAGTCAAGCCTTCCCCATCTGGAACTCACTCTGTTATCATAAGCCAAGATAGCTATGGAGTGAGGGGCCAGGTGCTACACACACCCAGGCAGCAAGAGCTGGCACGTGCTTAGCTTTTCATTAAAAGCAGCTCTGGGGAAAGATGCCATTCTCTTGCTCTAAGATAACCCTGGAAACTATTCACTTTGCTGTCATCACCAGTGCTATACATGATTTCCCAAACTACTGATCTTCAAGTTTCTTTTTTTCTTTTTTTCTTCCTTCCTTCCTTCTTTTCTTTTCTTTCTTTCTTTCTTTCTTTCTTTCTTTCTTTCTTTCTTTCTTTTTCAACTTTCTTTCTTGGTCATGTTCCTGATCCTCCCAGGGTCAGCTCCCAACGCTCCCTACTCCTCTGTACTTGACCCTGAATGTCCCCCATAACTCTATTTCCTGAGCACTCATTCATTGCTTCTATAACACCCAACTCTGCATTTCCTACCCTTTATCATGCCAACCTTCATGTTAAGGCAGAATATTTCCTATTGCTATTTTTGACTTGAGAAAAAAAATCACTAGAAATGTGTAATAAGTAACAAAGCAGTGATTTTTTTGGCAGGACTTTGGCCTTCTCTCAGCAGGATAATTTTTGCCCTGCAAGGCAGTTTAATCATAACCTTAATGATATCTCCCCACTGCTTAATATGGTGCTGCTCTTGTCTCCAGAGTGAGGTGCAGTGTGGGCACGTAAGCACCCTAGGGCTCCTACATGTTTGAGATGTCAAGCTCAGCTCTTGAAAAGCTGTTAATTTCCTCTGAGGTAATTTGAGTGTGATTAAGTTAAGCAGCCACCAGGTGGACTTTGGAGCCTTAGTTAAGCCATTTTAATCTCGGTAGCTAGATTCCCTATAGACATGATAAAGTGGAGAAAGGATGTAGTTTGATTTCCACTTAATTTTGTTTTAAAAAAATAAACAAAAAAGAAAGAATAGTAGTTTAGCATACTACTTAATAAGAATTAACATAGAGTAGTGTAAAGTGTTTAACCAATATTTATTGAGTATCTACTATATGACAAATATCCCTCTTGAATCAGGAATGGAGCAAAGAACATGACAAATCGAGCACCTGACTTCATAGAGCTTACAGCCTGGGTGGGGCAACAAATAAAAATACATATTAACCCTATATCACATTATGACATATAGTGATATATTATGATATAATGATACATATTATGATATGGTATAATATATATATAGTATATACCCAAGCACACCTACCTATAAAGATAGATTAAATCACAATAATAATCACCTAGATATTACTGACCCTCCCCCCACTCCTCCAATCTAGCCATGAAGGACTACATTCCTCTATAGCATCTCCTCTCTTCCCAACCCCAAAGCATTTCTGGAACTGTTTAGGACATATCTTACATATGCTTATAAATAAGTCTTATCAGCAATTTCAGTCAGTTACTGTGTGGTTCATACCAGCAAAGTTAATGTTTATTCTGCGTACCCATCACCTACCAGATACCATTGTCTCTGCCACACATATCTGCTTTCATCTTCTCCTATTTATGGTCAAACAAACATTTATTAAACACTTACTTTGATCCAGCAGGCAATAAGACAGCTATGTCTTTATCCTCATAGAGCTTATAAACTTGCAGTGAAGAAAGACAAAGAAAAGAAATATAATTGTGAATAAGTATTGCTAAAGGAGAAGTATGAAGTACCATGGGATCACTTAGAAAAAGAAGGGTTTTTTTTTAAATATTTTATTTATTTATTTCACAGAGAGAGACACAGTGAGAGAGGGAACACAAGCAGGGGGACTGGGAGAGGGAGAAGCAGGATTCCTGCTGAGCAGGGAGCCTGATATGGGACTCCATCCCAGGACCATGGGATCATGACTGAGTCAAAGGCAGCCACTTAAACAATTGAGTCACACAGGAGCCCCTCTACTCCCATTTTAGAATAGATTTTGTCATAGTGATACCAAAGCCATGCCACTAGTGCTTCCAAGTCATGAAGAATTTTAAGTGAAATAGCTTTCTGTTTTTACTTCTGCACACTCACTTCTCTTTCAAGGACCCAGTGCAGGAATTGGGGGCATAGAGAGTGTGCCTTGTGCTTTCTAAAAACCCAAGTGGCAGTCACTACATTGTTCTCAGAATTATTCTCCTTTCAGACCCTGAAACTCCCTTTCACAATAGGTCAAGTTTATAGGTCAGACTCCCTTTCCTTAAGGATGAGCACCCTCCTGACAATCCCTAGAGTTTCTCACTCCAAGCTCTATCAGTTTGCCAAACATCAAATTACTCTTCTGAACTCAGAATATCCTAAGACTTCTACCATACATATTTAAAGGAAAATGCAATTAAAGCAAAAATTTTTAAAAAATAGAAATAATTATCCACTTAATTTATCAATCATTGCTTAATCTACCCCTGGTTTTCCCTGCTGATTTGAGTTGAATAATTTGTTCAGCTCAGCTAAATTTGTGTACTTCTGTGAAAGCCTTTCTGTGGAGAGATGAACAATTTTTCAGTTTCAGCATTTTTTATCAGTTTTGTCTCTGCCATCTTTCTTCTACCGAGCCTTCAATTGTCCTGACAAGAGTGTACAGTTTTAAAAGGCTTTTGCTAAGTATCCTTGTCTAAGTGCTCTGAGATCTTGGTTATGGTAGGTGAGGATGAAATCTGACAAACAATGAAGATGGCCCTTTGAGTGTAAAAGGGAGAGAGCAAGAGGATAGACAGTGAGCCTTATCTTCAAATACTTCTCTCTTCTTCCAACATCCTAATAAAGTGAATAAAGACATATTCACTCCCATGGGAAATCTTACCTTGCCTCAAGAACATGAAGGTATGGGCACCTGGGTGGCTCAGTGGGTTAAAGCCTCTGCCTTCTGCTCAGGTCATGATCCCAGGGTCCTGGGATTGAGCCCCCACATCAGGCTCTCTGCCCAGCAGGGAGCCTGCTTCCTTCCCTCTCTGCCTGCCTCTCAGCATACTTGTGATCTCTGTCTGTCAAATAAATAAATAAAATATTTTAAAAAAAGAACACGAAGTTATATTATAACAAGCGGATAGCGGGGATTCATTACTCTAGTTAACCACTTGCTAATTCTCCAGTTTCAGCTAAGCAGGGAAGAGAACATGGACTCTTAATCATGGGCTGTAATTCTTTCTTATAATCTCAAAGTCTGCCATTAGTCTTTTTATTATAAAATTCTGAATATATACAGATATCAATATATCAATCACATGCCAACAAATAACCATAACCTTTTATAGAATTGAATGTGCTACTCATTACAAGAAAACATCTTGGGTCCACTAAAATTCTGTTTTCATCTGTGTGAATCTTTTATTCTTTTCCATAATTTTTTCACTCAGGGATCCCATGGGCTTCAAGATCTAATATAAATCTACTGCATCATGAAATGGTCTGAAGTATATAAAATGCTCTCTCAGTTAATCCTATCACCTGTGGCAATTTGATTTCACTGCTTTCCCTGGGTGCTTGTGTCTTCCCCAAGCACAGACTCACAACCTTATCCTAATTCCTCTTTTCTTCTTCTCTTCATCCTCCTAACACTTCTAATGGCTTGACCAGTCAAAGCAGTGGATCACCCTTCAGTCCACCAACACAGCCAAAAGTTCAAATGGATAAAAGATAAATATGTCATAATATAACACCATAGCAATCCCCTCTTGTGGGTATTTCTTTGGACAGAGGGGAAGCCAGCCTCTTTGTTCTTCCCTAGAACCCACACCCCACATGGTTCCTATCAGATATGGGAAATTTCTATACGTTGCTTAAGTTTGTTTTAAACATTACCATTGCAGATATCTGGCAGTGTTTATGTTTCAGCTTCTTTTAAAAAGCTAGTGATAAGTTCAAGCTTCTATGACTTTTAAAACAGATTTAAACTGAACCTGAATGTTTTATGAAACTAACATAAACCTCAGGAAGGTGAGAGAACTTCAGAACGTTTATGTATGAAACCTCAAAATTAAGCCACTGTTAACAGGTAAGTAGAACATAAAGCTGTGAGCTCTTCCAATCTTGGGTGTCCTGAACACTATGGAATAAGCAGCCTTGCCTTGTTCTTGTACCATAAGGACTCAGGTTCCAAGATTCTACCCTTAGAATCCTGACAATAGAATCTTGACAATATAGATGTTGAAAGTTGAATTGAATTTTCCTTTTAGAGTCCTAGAGTCCTAGAGCCAAGTTTGAATAATTACTATCATCAAATACAGAAGAATCAGAGTGAGACTGTCTCTGTGTCCAGGCCAAATTTTGAATGTGAACCCACTGGAATTTGTTGCCATAATTGACTTATTTAACATGTTGATCTTATGCAGAGAAAGACAAAATACATGTATACTGTACTTTTTAAGAGTATTTTGGGGTGCTTGGATGGCTCAGTTGGTTAAGTGTCTGACTCTTGATTTCAGCTCAGGTTATGATCTCAGGGTCCTGGGATCAAGTCTCAGGTCAGACTCCAGGCTCAACTGGGAATCTGCTTGAGATTCTCTCCCTCTCCCACTACCTACCCCTCCTCTCTCTCTCTCTCTCTCTCACACACATAATAAATAAATCTTTAAAAATAAATTAATTAATAAAAATATTTGGATTTAAGTCTCCCCTCCAGGATGTTTTAAAAGCAGATATTCTTTCCAAAGTCCCACTAGTCTTCTGCTATGGGTTGTTGGGTTGCTTTGTGGTTTAACAAAGCTACTAGGTATGTGTAACACCAAGGTGAAAATTGTTATAACTGAAGAACGTGACTCCTTTTAATCAGAGAAAGTTGAGAGGTAATTTCCACATGGGAAATAAAAACTGCTTCTTACCTCTGAAAACTGGAGACATTTTAATGGGATTTTTTGTGGAAACTTCTTCAATCAGTGCCTCAGGGTTTGACAGAATGCATTCATGGCAGCCATCCAACAGACTGCACATTCTTCCCTAGGTCTCTGAAATGTGTGAGTCTCTATAGTACATTTCCCCTGAACTCAGGTGATCCTGAGGTGGCCTGCATTGAAGAGCTCTACTCAGAAATAGTGATAGGAATTAGGAAAACTGATCAGCCTATCTTTCTCTAAAGTTTGCACTGAAGGGTATGGAGAGCTTTGGTTGATCAGTAGTGTGAATCAAAGAAATAAGCAGATGTTTTGACAAAGATACCACGGAGTTTTTGAGATTAAGATGGATAGAGTAACCAGTCCCCAAAGTGCCTCCTTATCCTGATGCATTCCCACTGCCAATGTCCTTGTATCCACACAATTAGTTCTCTTTTTCTTAGAGTAACCTGAATGAGCCTCTTTTCACCACAGCGTAAACATAAAAAAAAAAGATAGTGATAGCGTAATAATAAAGGTTGGTGTTTATTGAGAACTTACTATATGCCAAGAAAAATTCTACATGTTTCCTTTATACTAACTTAGTCGTTTTTAAATTAACCCCATTAGATAAGTACTTTTAATGTCAATCCTACTTATGGATGAGGAAACTGAGGCACAGAGAAGTTTAGGAGCTTCCCCACGGTCGTGCAGATGGGCAACAGAAGAGCCGAGATTGAAATGCAAACAATCTTGCTACAAAGCCCACATAATCTCACATTTAACCTCTATACTGAACAATGTGATGACCAAAGTTTTAATGGTATAGACAAGAATCAAAGAGGGAGAAGGAAGGAAGAAAAGAAGTTAAGAGAGAGGAAGGGAGGAAGTCCAATTTGGGGTTGAAAGTCTTCATGGATTTGGAAGAATTTGTAAGGTTAGGAGTAAACATCAGAAATTAGATTTGAGAAACAAACACCATCCAGGGATAGAGGAACAATACACAAAGACATAGAAGCTAAGAGTAGGCAGGGTATTTCTTAGAGACAGACCAGAACCACTGAATTAATGTGAC
The DNA here is from genome assembly GCF_010015895.1 of Lontra canadensis. NCBI lineage: Eukaryota > Metazoa > Chordata > Mammalia > Carnivora > Mustelidae > Lontra > Lontra canadensis. The sequence goes on along the minus strand of NW_022631030.1, from coordinate 14,722,555 downwards.
ACACTCACTTGACCTTGTGGTTCAGGCTGAAGAATCCATGATTTATCTTCTTGTCCCCTGTGATCCCTCCACAATGGCCTAGAATGCGCACACCTAATTTTTCATGGAAGCTGTCCCACCATGTCACAGCTCACTAGTAAAGAGAATGCCAATAATCAATAAAGACTGCTGTGCAAGTCTAGGTAAGCAGGATCTAACAGAGAAGGTGTACTAACTCATAACTCTCTCCTATGTTAGCAGAGAAACTAGACTTTGTCGCCCATATTTTTGGCAAACTAGTAGATTTAAGTCTCTTTTCTTTCTTCTCAATCTTTATCAATGTTTAGCTTGCAAATAACAGCCAACAGCCCTTGACATCATGTCATCACTGGGTCTAGAGCACATATAGACAAAATTGTAAAAGAGCGGGATTGTTCTGGTCTGTTCACTGAATATTAGGATATAGAAAACTTAAACCAGATGAAGATTGAATAAAATGAAATATTAAAGTTCTTGGTATAATGGCAGGCACATAATAAGAGCTCAAAACTGATGACTGCTATTAGCAACAGTAGCTCTATAATGAAATTCAATTCATGAAATCAACATACTATCAACATTGTAACATCTATCCTATAGAGCACTGAAGTTCTTAAAGAAAAATAACACTCAGACCACTTTTGGGCAGAGACGTAACTGATCTACCTTGTACACTCAATTCCTAGCCTTTAAGATCTGTTCTGATGTATACACTTAGGGTAGCACTCATGACAGCTGCTTTTGCATCCCCCTAAAATTATGCCTTGATGCTCTGGCTCACACCCCAGGACTACCTAGCTCAGATGAATGATGGCAAAAAATCTATTTAGTCTCAGACTTAGAGAGTTCTGTTCTTTCCTACCTGTTCTTCTTCTAACCAAAGGATTCAATTCTTGATTTCCTTCTAATAAAGGATAGTATGAAAAAGGCATGAGCTTTCTAGTAAGGCAAACATAGGTAAAGGAATTGCACTGCAAAGGATCAGGATGAGTATAGCAGGAGAGGGCTCAACTTGGATACAGGTAAAGTTATTGCTTTAATTTTATCTACAATGCTATCAGACATTACACACTACCATTAAGATTCTAGAGCTTCTGTAAGAAACTAGTGCAACAATGAGATACCACCTTACACCAGTTAAAATGGCTAAAATTAACAAGATAGGAAACAACAAATGTTGGCAAGGATGTGGAGAACCCTCTTACACTGTTTATGGGAATGCAAGCTGGTATAGCCACTCTGGAAAACATTATAGATATTCCTCAAGAAGTTAAAGATAGAGCTACACAATGATGCAGCAATTGCACTACTGGGTATTTACCCCAAAGATACAGATGTAACAAAAATAAGGGGCACCCGCACTCCCAATGTTCATGGCAGCAGTGTCCACAATAACCAAACTGTGGAAGGAAATGAGATGTCCTTCAACAGATGAATGGGTAAAGAAGATGTGGTTCATACATACAATGGAATATTAATCAGCCATCAAAGAGGATGAATACTTACCATTTACCTTGACATGGATGGAGCTGGAAGGTATTAGGCTAAGTGAAATTAAGTCAAGCATAGAAAGATAATTATCATATGGTTTCACTCACATTTGGAGCATAAGAAACAATGGAGAGGATCAGAGGGAAGGGAGGGAAAATTGAAGGGGAAGAAATGAGAGATGGAGACAAACCATGAGAGACTCTTGACTTTGGGAAACAAACTGAGGGTTGCAAGAAGGGAGGTAAGTGGGGGGATGGGGTAACATGGTGATGGGCATTAAGGAGGGCACATGAGGTGACAATCCCTGGGTTTTACATGAAACTAATGAATCATTGAACACTACATCAAATACTAACGATGTACTACTATATGTTGGTCAACTGAATTTATATATATATTTATAAATGTATATATAAAACCAATGCAAATTATGTTGGGGGACTGAGGTGAGGTCATCTAAGAAAGAGCTTTTCTTAAGTAAACTGGACACACCCACAAGTATATGAGCATCTGCTCATATGCTCTTTGGAGCCCTATGACTGCAGAAGACTCCTCTCAAGCCTTGTGGAAGAAGGAGCCCCAGAAGTCCTGGGCTATGTTGTGCTTAAATGGTCAGGGCCAAAGTCCATCTCCAACATAGACTTGGCTCCCAGGGTCTTTCCCTGCTCTCCTGCTGTCATAGCTCAAACTTTGAAGTGGCCAGAAATGCCTACAGTGTCACACATATGGCTGCATGGATTACCACTCTCTGCCAGGGATTCCAGCTGGGGAGTGGGAGAATAAAGGCATGTGATGTTGAGGAGACATGAAGAAGAAATTTGTGATTTCCATATGGACAATGTCAAGGCTCAGGAGGCCTTTCATCAGGTTTTTATAAATTAATGATCAGGGTTAAGTCAATAGGGTTTAATAGAGTGGCTGTTCTCCAGTGCAGAACTGGGTAAGTTATAATTCATGAAATCTGATAGATATGCAGGCCTCTGACAAGTTCAAGAAGAAAAGGTAGGAAGATGCAGTGATCAAGGACTTTAAGACAGGAAGGGACGGTAGCAAAAGAATGAGCAGCTTTGTCCCATTTCCTCTGATGACAGATCAGAGGATCAGGCTGACTCGCAACAGAAGTGCCGAGGTGAGCCTAGCCCAGCAACCCCAGCTAGCCAGCAGTGTCCATATGCCTCACTGGGTTCATGGTTTCATTGAACACCACATACACTGCCTCTCTCCTTGCAGTGATTCCTGATGGTAAAGAGGTGAAAGGCATCCGGTAGTGAGAAAATGTCAAGAAGTCTTTCATTGTCATGTGAACAATTTTCAGGGCTTTGGCAAAACTGTCCTTCAGACCTCATACGTCCATCCCTAGCATCAATTATTTCTCTTTGGAAATGCCCAGCACCCCATGTGCAGGTTCAGATTGGCAGGTGCTCCAGCTCAACCCATCAAGATGCTAGGTTCTCATGCCACCTCCCCCACCTACCAGCTTCCTTCCACCTGACAATTCTATGATCATGCAGTAATAACCAACTGTCAGATTGGGTTTTATCCTGGTTATAAATTAATCTGTTTTAATTGGTTTTATTTCCAGTCAAATGTGGAGAATGCAGCAAGAGATGGATCCCAGTAGGATTTCAGAAAAGCATTTTATTTTACTCTATCACAGCTTCTTAGAAGAGATACAGTAAAATAAAATGTGGGTGCCCCCTCTCTCCTACCCGCCTGTGTCTCAGAGTAATAAACTTTCCATTTCAGTGGGGGAATGAAGCTATTTGTCAGTTCCAATGTCAAGAATGAATGCAATTTGAATTCTCCAGCCATTTATTTCAACAATTCTCTATTCTACAGCTGAAATAACTTAACATAAGAAATAGCTGTTCACTCTATGTAAAACTTGCAAACCTGGTTCCACAAGGCATATTTCTAAAAAATAATGAATCTAGAAGGGCTGTTGAATAAGATGCTCCATCCATCGTGGTGTGATGGTAATGCCCGAGTCCACTGGAGCACTCTCTTCCATCGTCCTAGGCTCAGGAGAAACATCCCAGTGGGCCAATCTCTTCACTTCCCTCTTCATTACCATCATCATAATTGCTGCCATTTTCTCATAAACATTCACGATTCATCATCTTTCCTCTTTAAACCTGATGCGTTGATGACACCCAAATGGCCCTGAATGTGAAACCTTCAATGGCTGAGACATGGAGAAAAATTAGAAATAATGATAAAATTTTTCATTTCACCCCTGACAAGTCCCTACTGCAGACAGCTACAGAAGACAAACCTGAGCTGTGGCTTGCAGCAGGAAAATGGCTTTGTTTGGATGGTAATGTGAAGGGAAGACTCGTGGGAAACCTGTTGATAGCAGCACAAGCCTCCCGTGTTCACTCTCTGTCCTGGGGCTGAGCACCAAACTTGATGTTTGGAAGGACTTTCACTTAAACTTTGCTCCCCTCCCCCACACACCTCCCTAATCAGGGTGAATATGAAAATGTATAGATTGACAAGAACCTAAAGAATGTGGTCTAGTAAAAAAAATAATTAAGCTTTTCATTAAAAGTAATAACAAACATTTATGTATTATATAGTACTTGCTCTGTACCAGGTTCTAAAGTATTTTACATATAGGGCTTAGCCCTTATTACAATCCCTTATTACAATCCTACAATTACAAGCCCTTATTACAATAACACTGTCTTCATGTGAGGAAACTGAGATTCAGTGGCCTTGTCAAAGGCAGAGAGTTTTCAAATTATGGCACTGAAATCAGATCTAGGTACCATACCCAGAACCTGTGCTCTTGATCAGAACACTGTGTGTCATCTCTTAAAACTGCATGTTATTGAAATTTCCACAGGGCATTTTTTTGAGAATTTGGTGTTCCTGGCAGTGATCTCAGTGGGGTTCTGCCTAAAGTTAGAGGACAACAAATTCCCAGTTCCTCTTGCAGCATCAGTGTACCTATACAGGTTTAAAGCTGTTTTACAAATTCTACAAAAGAAGAAAAGACCAGTCCTTCTTTTTCTAGTATGCTTGTGTTCTTTATTTCCCTCTGGGTAAAATGACAGGGAAAAAAGTGGAAACCAGGGAGGAGAGTTAAAGCCCAACAGGGACAGAAGGAGCCAGAAAGGGAAGCATCATGCGTGTTAGGAAGACAGTAGGGAAGAAAGTCTCTGCAGGATAGAATTCACACAGGAAAATATAAGGAAATACAGTCAGGCAGAAAGATGAACTGGAACAAGTTACAAGGGCCTTGAACATCAGAGTAGAGTTAGTTAGGCAAGGTTTACTGTGGGACCAGTGGAGCAAGGGGAGGAATGGATAGGAGTACACCAGCACGACACTTTGTGACACTTCCCTGACACTCAGAATCTGTCCTCCCAAGGCCCTTTCCCTTTATTCTCAAGACTTTGTCATCTCTTCTGCTTCCCAGAGAAATCCAGAAGACATAACCTAGGTCTCCATGGTCCCCTCTTACAAGACCAGACTGCTTGTTAAGGAAATTTCCCACAGCTATTTGCTCTGTTTACAGACCAGAACAGAGCCAATATCCACAGCTTCTTGCCTGTCATTCATCAAAGGCTCCTGTCCTTCACAAATTTACTTCTCTGGATCCTCTTTCACCTCCCAAGGAGTCCCAAGTGTAAACACTGGGCACATTCACAAATCTCTCTCTCTCTAACTTTAAGCTGCAAAGAAATCATTGATCCACTGGGTGATTAGTTAATAGACTGCTAGGGAGGAAAATACAGTGCAACTTGTCTCTTAGCTGAGTGAAGTCTAGCTCTCTATTTCTGTCTGTTTAATTCCTTTTCAGAGGTAATTGATCACCATGAAAGTCTAGAGTATTGTGGGAGAGAAGAGGGAGGGACCTCATTGTCACTCCTATTCTCCCAGAATTTGGGCCATTGATAGTTGGACCAGGTAAGGGGAGATTAAATGAGATCAAGCACAAAGGTGGAGTGGTGTGAGGGTTATCATAGTCTTTTTGTTTTATCCACACTTAAAGGATGGGGAAATCATGGACATGTCACTCCCCGCCAAAACTAAAGATAATAAAGCCTCAATCAATCAGGACAATATTAACCTAAATCCTCAATTAACTAGACCTTTTTTTCCCCTCCATTTTTGGAATAAAGGGCAAATAATAAAATTTCATGTTGATGTCAAAGATCCATTTTTAGAAATATGTCAAGAGATTGAGAAGACAAGCTGAAGACTGCAAGAAAATATTTTAAAAGATGTATCTGAAAAAGACTACTATTTAAGATATATAAAACCCATAAAACTCAACAATAAAGAAATGAACAACCGATTAAAAACACGAGCAAAAGAACTGAACAGATGCCTTACCAATGAAGAGATACAGATGATAAATAATGGATATGAAAAGATAACCCACATCATATATCACTAGGGAAAAGCAAATCAGAACAACCATGAGATACATAACTATTAGAATGACCAGACTCACAATTTGGTGAGTGTTGTGAAATGTGCAAGCCTAATGATGCACAGACCTGTACCCCTGGGGCAAATAATACATTATATGTTAATAAAAATAATAAAAAAAAAAGAATGACCAAACTCCAGCACACTAACAATACCAAATGCTGGGGAGGATGTGGAGCAATAAGAACTCTCATTCATTGCTGGTGAGACTGCAAAATGGTATAGCCACTTTGGAAGGCAGGTTGGCTAAATAAACATACTCTTACAACATGATCCAGAAATCACACTCCCTTGTGTTTACCCAAAAGAGTAGAAAGCTTATGTTCACACAAAAACTTGCACACAGATGTTTATAGGACCTTTGTTAATAATTGCCAAAGCTTGGAAGCAGCGAAGATGCCTTTGACTAGGTGATGGGTAAGTTGTGGTACATTCAGAAAATAGAATATTATTCAATATTAAAAAGAAATGAGCTATCAAGCCATAAAAAGACATAGATGAACCTTAACTGTATATTACTATGTGAAAAAAGACCAGTCTGAATATAGGCAATCTCTGACTCATGATGGTTGACTTATGAATGTTTTACTTCATGGTGGTGCAAAAATGATATGATTTCAGTAGAAGCCATACTCCAAATTTTTAATTTGGATCTTTTCCTGGGTTAGTAATATGTGGTAAATGCCTATCTCAGGATGCTGGGCAGCAACAGTGAGCTGCAGCTCCCAGCCAACCATACAATCATGAGAGGAAACAACCCATTCATGTACAACCATTCCATACCCATAAACCATTCTGTTTTTCACTTTAGGTATAGTATTCAATGAATTATATGAGACATTTAACACTTTGTCATAAAATAAGCTTTGTGTGAGATGATTTTTGCCCAACTATAGACTAATGTAAATGTTCTGAGCATGTTTAAGGTAGAGTAGATCAAGTTATGATATTCAATAGGTTAGGTGTATTAAATGCAATTTCATCTTACAATATTTTCAATTTATAATGAGTTTATTGGGCATAACCCCATTGTAAGTTGAGAAATACACATATATGACATTTTGGAAAATATAAAACTATGAAGACAAAGCAAAGATCTGTGGTATCCAGGAGGCATACATGGGTACAGCACAAAGGAGTTTTAGGGCAGGGAAACTATTCTGTATGATATTATCATATTGTGTACATGTCATTATACATTTGTCAAACCCATCAAAAGCACAACACAAAGAATGAGCCCTAGATGAAACTATGACCTTTGGGTGATAATAATGTGTCAGTATAGTTTCACCAGTTACAACAAATGTACCATTCTGATGCAGGATACCAATAGTGATGAAGGTTGTACATGTGTGCAGCCAGAGAGCATATGGGAACACTCTATACTTTCCACTCAATTTTTCTGTGGTTATAAAACTACTCTAAATTATTAGGTCTATTTTCTGCAGAACTTGAATAGTAAATCTCTCCAGACTATTGTTTCTGAAATCCTGACTCCTGAATAATCAAATTATGACCAGGACTGAAGTAGCAAAAGGTCATAATACATTGTAGATTTTTTTTTTCAAAAATCGTTTTTCTACTACTTCACTAAATAGTTATTGAAGCACTGAGCTAATCTCTGAGGGTCTAAAAATAATACAAAACCCTGACCCTGGTCTTTGAGGAACTCATAGTGCAGTGGGAGAGACAGACCTGCAAACAATCATTTGTACCAAGTAGTAGAGCCTTAATGCAATAAATTTTGAATTGCTATGGGAGCCCTTAAAAGAGATGACAGTTGGTTTGGAGGAAACTTTTGACTAATGTTCAGTGAACCATTATTCGTTGACACCTTCCTACATGCAGTAAGTGACAACTCTTCTGGGCACTGTACCAGACAATAGGGAAACAACAATGAGCCAGATGACACAGCTCCTATTGGCCAGGAAGATCACAGTTTAAAGATCCCTATTTTAATTACCAAGGAACATAATATTTAATCTGAAGCAGGAAACCCCTCCCAAAATGTCTGGTTACTAAGAAAATTTTTTTTGTATGTTCCAATCACAGACAATTAGAATTAAGAGGGACGTTAGAGGTGTTCTATTACAGTGGTTCTCAAACTTAGTTATACATTAGCCTTATATGGCACTCTTTCAGGAAACAACAATACCTGATTTTCCACCTAGTCCAATTAACTCAGAATATCTGGTGATTGGTAGTAGGTATTGATTGGTGCTTTTTAAATTTCTCTAAGTATGGGGCACCTGGGTGGCTCAGGTCATGATCTCAGGGTCCTGGGATTGAGCACCGCGTTGAGCTCTCTGCTCAGCAGGGAGCCTGCTTCCCCCTCTCTCCCTCTGCCTGCCTTTCTGCCTACTTGGATCTCTGTCTGTCAAATAAAATCTTAAAAAAAAAAATAAGAAAAGAATAGAAATGTAGAATCTAGGGCACTAACACAGATCCACTACATGAGAATCTTCATTTGATAAGCACTCCCTAAAGACTAATTTTATCACCAGATTTATCCAAGTTGTTATATATAGGTATAGTTCTGTGAATGAGTTTTTAGGATATTTCCAGGTATTTTTTTATATTATGGAAAATATTGCTATGAATAATCTTCTATGTCTCCTACTGTACAGGTGAAGAGGTTTTGTAGGATACATACCTAGGATTGATGGAAAATAAACTACATAAATATTCAAATTCACAATGCCAAATTGCTTTCCAAAGTACTTTTAGATTCATGTACCTACTGAAGTATGTAAGAGTTTCTATTAACTCACATTTTCTCTCACATTGAGCATTGTCAGGTTTCTTGATTTTTGCCTATTTAGTGAATGTACTTACTGTAGTCTTGATTTATATTTCTCTGATTTATTAATGAGTTCAAAAATAATTTTAAATGCTTTCTCACAATTTGCATTTTCTCTTCTGTGTATTTTGCCAGTTTATTTATTGCATTATTGGGTTTTCTGTTGTTGTTGTTGGTCTGGGTTTTTTATTTATAGATACAGATGTGTTTTCAATCACATGTTTTGCAAATAATTTTTCTAGTATATAGGTTCTCTTTCCACTTTCTCCAATGTGACTTATGATGAACCAATTCTAAGTTCTACCATAATAAAATTTATTTCTATCTTGGTTAGTAATTTTTGCCTTTTTTTAAGAGATATTTCTCTACCCCAAGGTCTAAAATATATTCTCACACATTTTCTTCTCACATTTTTAAAGATTGAGTTTCATATTTAAGTCCTGAATCTATCTGAAATTAATTTTCATGCTCTTGGTACAGTAGAAATGAATGTCTTTTTTCTTTTTCTTTCTTTCTTTCTTTCTTTCTTTCTTTCTTTCTTTCTTTCTTTTTTTTTTTTTTTTTTAGTGTGGAGAATCAATTGTCCCAGAACCATTATAGAATAGTCTCTCCTTTCTTCCAGTGGATCTGCAAGGCTCTTGTGTGTTGTATATTCATCAGTCTGTTTCAGGACTCTGTCTTATATCACTGGACAATTTCTCTATTCTGGCAACAATACCCCAGAGTGTTAATCACAATTTTATAGTAAAACTTGGTACCTACTAGGGCAAATCCTTCCAAACTCTTTTTGTCCTTTAATATTTTGTTTATTCTTAATCCTTATAATTTCCATATAAGTTATAAAATCAGTCTGTTATATTCCACTCAAAATATTGTTAGGATTTGTATTTAGACTATATTATAAATCAATTTGAGAAGAACTGGTATCTTTTATAGCATTGAGGATTTCTTTTCATGAACATTGAACACTAATATCTTTTAATCAAGTTTTATAATCTTCTCCATGGTGTTTTTATATATGTTTGGTTAGATTTATATCTAAATATCTTTTTAAAATTTTGTTATTGTAAATTTTATTTTTTAATATTATTTTCCAATGTTTTGCTGGTAAAGGGCAGAAATGAAAATAATTTCTATGCATTATTCTTTAACCACTTAGTCACTTAGATAAACTGTCTCATTATTTTAAATTATACAGTCTATTAATTATCTGAAATTTATTTTTTTATATTTCTTTTTTCATTTTTTAAAATCATGATAATTGTATTCTTTAATCCCCGTCATCTAGTTCCCTTATTTCCACCCCCCACCTCCCCTCTGGTGATCATCTGTGTGTTCTCTGTAGTTGAGAGTCTGTTTCTTGGTTTCTCTCTCTCTTTTTGTTTTCCCTTTGCTTGTTTGTTTTATTTCTTAAAGTCCGCATATGTATGAGGTCATATGGTATTTGTCTTTCTCTGACTAATTTATTTCACATAGCATTGTACTCTCCAGCTTCATCCATGTCATTGCAAGTGGTAAGATTTCATTATTTTTATGCCTGAATAATATTCCATTGTATATAGACCACATCTTTATCCATTCCTCTATCAATGGATACTTGGGCTGCTTCCACATATATAATGCTACTATAAACATAGGAGGGCACGTATCCCTTTGAATTAGTGTTTTTATATTTGGGGGGTTAAATACCCAGTAGTATGATTCCTGGGTCATAGGGTAGTTCTATTTTTAATTTTTGGAGGAACCTTTATATGGTTTCCACAGTGGCTGCAACAGTTTGCATTCTAGATAAGTCACTGTCTCTGAAAACAATAATAGATTTGTTTCTTATTCTAATCTGCATATGTGCCAAGGACTGCTTACTATGTATATATATATTCTCTTCTTTTTAGTAATATAATACTGTGAATCTCAGCTGGGATAATTGCTACCTTGCAGCTAGGTATGAGTAAATGACCAAGTTCAGGGCAGTAAGCTGTGAGCAGAAATGATATGTGAAACTTCCACATCATAACCATAAGGACAGAGTATTGACTAAGACTAGGATTTGGTATTTGGCTGTTATAGAAAACTCAACTGATTCCATATCCCCAAACAGCAGGCAGGAGATTGATACTCAGAGACTTTCTCAAGAATCTCCTATTAATTGTTCCCAAGGACTAGAGAATGGGAGATAATCTAGTGGCAAAAATCATATTAAGAATGGTGCCTCCTTTAAAATGAACAAATCAGGAAACAACAAGTGTTGGTGAGGATGCAGAGAAAGGGGAACCCTCCTGCACTGTTGGTGGGAATACAAGCTGGTGCAGCCACTCTGGAAAATAGTATGGAAGTTCCTCAAA